>NW_027658168.1:0-10722 GCF_964235325.1 Thermobia domestica
TGGTTCGATCCCATCTCGGGCCAAGTGAACTTTCTGATGGACAAACACCGTGTGCGTGGGTTTTCTCGGGATTCTCCCGTTTCCTCCCACTTTCTTCATTCCACTATTTCATTCATTTATCATCTTCACCGTCTCCTTTAGCCTGGCCGGCATAACCGTGTGACGTAAAACTTAAAGATTTCGTTTTTCATTTACATAACGAAGGGATTATTTGACCCCAAAAAGTCTTACCGCACCTCGTATATTCGCCTGATTTTGCTCCTTGTAATTACTTTCTTTTCTCCAAATTAAAAGCTTCACAGAACGATTGATTATTTTTCCCATCACCCAGAAAGTAGTGACAAGGATTTTGAACACTATTCCAGACCAGTACATCCAGTGGCGTAACTAAAGGCTTGGGGGCCTCCCCGCAGACAGCGTGGAGTGGGACCCCTTCTGTACGTCCTACTTCACAATTTGGGAGCCCCTTAATGGCTTGGCCCCCCGCAATGCGGGATCTGCGGGGCCCTTATTTACGCCACTGAGTACATCCAGAAGTCATTTCATGAATTACTGAATCGTGAAAAGCCGTGTGTGGACAGAGTAGATTCTTATTTTGAATAAACCGAAGTAACTTAATACTTTGTAAATATATTCATTTGGTTTTTACAGGCTCAGTCTCTTTCCCTAATTATTGTTCCTATAGATAAAACGAATTTCTGTAAAAGAAAAGGAAATCATTTCGATATAACATATGTTCAACTAATTCTGATTTTCTTAGCTTGTTATCCGTGATGAATGAAGTATGATCTCTGCTCTTGTCATTAACAATTTTTCATCCATTTTTTTTTAAAAAAAGGCTATTTGTTATTTTAATTAAGTAAATCATCTCACTCGTTGAGTAGAAATTAATATCACTTTGTTATATTTCTTGAAATAAAAGGTTATTAACAACCAAACATGATTTAACTTTCAAATTCCTCAAATTTCCCAGTGCAGCTAACCGTTCAACTCTAGTGATTAAATATTTCAAGGTACAGTAAATTAATTCCGCAAATGTAATTCTCCTTCAAGTTCTTTTCAATTATGCAGGGAAACAAATTGGTCATTGCAGTAATTATGTTTGGAATGAATGAAGCAATTGCATGTGAATATTTTTCCAGTCTACTGGAGCTGCAGTTGCTACAACATGTTTGTTCATGTTTAATCAAATTATCGATGGAATATTATATTTATGTTCTTGTTACTACTGCTATGGTTTGTATAGTGTATAGCTAAAAATAATAAAAATGGAAAAGAAAAAGAGAGAAAGAGTGAGAGAAGAAACGAAATCATTAACGTCCCACAATTATGCCCTTTAGGCTAATGGAAACGGATAGTTAATAGAAGTGAATGATTTATGGAAGAATTAGTGAAATACGAATGTGCAAGCAAAGTAAACATCGTAGAAACTCACAAACCCAACACAGCACACGGACGTCCACGGGATATTTGAGACAGATTCGCAATGGACAACGGGACATCCCGGGATCATCCGAATTTGCTCCCGGGACATCCATAGGACTTCTGCGGGATATCAAAATGTCCGCTAATATCTAGGAAAACGGAATATTCAACGGGACCTCAAAGGGGTGTCCACTGGTAAATGGTGGGATAATGTGGCTCAAGGTATGTTCGGCGTGGGAATTCCCTAGGATCTCCTGTCCCATCCGGGACGTCCCGTGGGTATCCTACTTGAAAATCCTTTAGGACGTCCCGCGCAGGACGTCTATGGGATGTCTACTCATTGTCCCGATAATCCCCGGGAACTACATGGGATAAAATGGGACGTCCTAGAGGCGTCGTGTGCTATGTGGGACCACAAACCCGCATGGTCTGAGGTCAAACTAGAGACTCCTAGGATGTGTGCATATTAGCACTTTAAAAAAAACTTATCTACTCCTAGAGAGCCATTGGCTCAGTAGTAGAGCGCTCAACTCTGGTGAGAATGGTTCCTAGTTCGATTCCAGGTCAAGAGAGTTTACCCTTTTCACGACTAAACAGCTGAATCATTTTAAATAAATTTTTGAACATTTATACTTGTTGTGCAGTATGATTATGAAACCTGGTCGCTTACTTTGAGGGAAGAGATAATACTGCAAGTGTTTGAAAATAAATTCTTAAAGCAAATATTCGGAGTCAAGATTGAGCAGTCTACGGTTCGATTCCCGGTGGGGGCACTCGATCAAAAAAGTGTGAGAAGCTTTTTCAGGCCGACCATATTGAATGAGGTTTTCCTAATTCACATCAGGCAAATGCCAGGATGGTACATAACATACAGGTCCCAGGCCGCTTCTTTCCTTCCCTTTCCCCGGATGGTGTGCTCGCCGAGGGATGTCATCCTTTATACATGACGGGCTAACATGGCCATAGATACCAAACACCCAGAAATCTAAATCCTAAATACTATCCTCGGACCCAAGAGGGATGGAAATTGGCAACTGCAGAAACTTTATAACGAGAACCTGCATAATTTATAGCATTTATGTAACATTGTTATGGTCATTGGACCCTATGTAGAGTTGTTTTAAAGAGTCGTATTAACGCGTGACGGTAACTTTCGTATTTAGTAACACGTTAGTAAAGTTAACAACGACTTGTATCAAATATGACCAGCCATGATTCTTCCACAGGATTGTCCAAACACATTATTAGAAATTAAGGTACACTGAGAAAAATTCGTTCTCCGGACAGGTGTATATTGTACAAATATACGGAATCTTCTTGCTTATTACAGAAAGCAGTACGGAGCATACGTTATCCATATTCTACATACGCACTGCCCTTAGATGTTACATCATGCCGTTGCAGGATGTCTGATATCAAACAGTCTTCCTTATATTACATACATATATGTGGTACCTTCGTCAGCTATATGTTATATACGTCCATTTGATGTGAGACCCTGACTGTCTATATTGTAGCATACGGAAAGTACGTACAGATGGAACTTATACAGAAAGTATTATAAAACATGCGTTTTCAGTTATACGTTTGCTGTTACGTTAAGTCCTAAAATTATAGGATTTACAATTGTAACATACGATTTTACGTCGCCATGTACATTTTTTCTCAGGGTACGACACTATTATTATCTCTTCCTTTAATTACTCTAATATGTTTGGACAATCCTGCAGGAAAGTCGTGACTGTCCTGTTTTGATATAAACCTTCGCTAACTTCACTTACGTGTTATTACATATGGAAATTAGAATCACTAGCTAGTCAAGCCAGAATGGAAAAAAAAGGCTGAACATATTCAATATTTTAACTGGAAAACGAATCCTTTAAAGACCATTAGAAAGACATAAGTGCAGATGGGAGAACAATATTTAGATAGAGTTCGCAGAAACAGGAATACAAGGTAGAAATTGGACCCAGTTAACTAAGGACAGAAATGAATGGCGAACTTTTGTGAATACAGGATTGAATCTTTGGGTTCTATAGGCCAAAGAGTTAGGTTTAAGTATATAAAGAATACTTCTTTTTTAAAAAAAATCTTAGATAAAAAAGTGCCATTTTTCACTAAGAAGTAAATTAATAGAAGCAGGGCCGGATCCAGGATTCTCTAAGGGGGGGGGGGGTGCACCAATAACTACCAGTATATAATTGAATTAAATTTTTTAAATGCCTTTAAGCATCTGTGATGTAAATGAGGAATTCCTATGGAAATGCTAAGTGTCTGCTCTCGATGAATTCTTTTCCATCAACCTTTAGAAAATTGACTTAAACTATTAATTTTGCAAAACTTACTGCTAGCCTCTCACTTTAGGTAGTGTATATTTACAACAAAAGGGGGTGCATGTGCACCTTTGCACACACACACACCCTAAATCCGGCCCTGAATAGAAGTATGATTAATAAAGTCAATGGTGTTATATATATATATATATATATATATATATATATATATATATATATATATATATATATATATATATATAGCTATAAATAACCCACATTACTACACTCATATGATTCCAGTTCTCATTCTTGATACCTCAGAATTTGAGTTTAAGAAACAAACGCTTATACCTTGTTCTGAGAGATCACGTGTTTTACACTGTAGCAGTAATGTGGAAGTTCTAAAAAGAAAGATATTTGAATTAAAATTTTCTGTTCCTGGGTATGACTGGGTAAAATTACTGTTAAATTTATGTCTGGCTATAACAAACGGTTCTGCAAACTCAAAATATTTTAACAACCGGTTCTTGTGAACTGGTGTGAACCGGCTGAATATCACCACTGGGTAGAGTATAAGAATTGTACTACCCGATTCCAAGAAAGGTATTCTTGCATTGTTTTCAAAATTTTCTGTTATAATCGAAGTTACTAATGTTCGTTTCACAAAATAAAATAAGAACAGAGGAATAGTATGAAAGAGTCTACTTTCTTTCCAAACCATCAGACAAAAATCAAACCGAAATTTAGAGATTTTTAAAAATCAAATTTATAAAATTATCCATGGTTCTAGAAGTTTAGCAGTAGTGATCTGCTTCATGTTAGTTTCTCATTTCATTGTTTTATATGACGAAACATACTCGTTTCTTTCTTTCTTTCTTTTTCATTTCTTTTCTTTTCTTTTCTTTTCTTTTTTTTTTTTTGGAATCTACGGGAGCTTGAATTTTTATTTTACTAAGTCCTTATTTAGATCTAATTTATTGTACAAACTTCTAACTCTCAGATATAGGCTATATATTACACATAATTTGAATATTCTTAAATCTAATGTTCGTTTAGTTATAAGGTACTTGCGGCAAATAAGGCCCACCTAAGTATAAATGCTTTATTATTTAAATACATATGATGTAGGAGACAAAAAATTATATGCAATTTATTTGGCAATGTTTTATCTATCTTATGGTATATTAATTTTAACTTAAACATTGAGCTAAATGTATGAAAAACGTATTGAACAAGAAACATACAAAATGACCTATTACCCGCACGATAGGTAAATAAGGCACACGATTCGAAAAGTAAAATTTTACGACCTGAGAGGCCACTGGAACTCAATTGACACCTAACATTTTTATAGCACTTCAAATACTAATAATAAAACTATATTTAGTAAAAATATGGATATGAAATATTAAGGATATAGGTAATCTCCGTTGTGTTACGCAGTCGTTAGTTAAGTCGTTGCAACTAACTGAATTTTAAAGAATAAGTTTGGACACATAATAAACAAACACAACTGGAAACAGATTTCACACTAAGTTTCAACAATGTTTACACTTGATAACACTTTAGCAAATAAATTCTTCATCATCGGTGTCGACCAAGCCAATGCATTCGTTGTGTACCCATACACCGCACCCTGTACAGCTTCGCATGTCACCAATCCATTCTTTGTCGCATAATGAACGACACCTCGAAGGCTCAGAGCCGCACAAAAATGTGCTTAGAACATACTCAAAAACAATTATATGAGCCATTCGCATGCATTAAAAATGCAGATTTACATTATGAAAGACAGAAACGCACAACTGAAACTGCGAACCCCCATAGTTAACAACTAGGCTCGAACACGATAGACCGCCATACTACAGAGGCTGGTACTGGCCAAGAAATAATAACAAACTAACACACATCCAAGTTCCCAGTTTCTAAGTATTTAACAATGCATACATGTTTTGTAGGGTATTGAGGGCCAGTTGGTTTCTGATGGGCCTTATTTACCGACCATGTACTCATCATTTTATAAATCATTATCTACAAACATGTTTCGAACTAGAACGAAGTAAATGCTATCCCAAATAGGAAACACTATGATCATGATAAATATACAAGATATTTCGGATTAGCTTTATTCTACACAGAGAAAAATGAACTTAATTTGCCCCCCTAAATTATATCAACACATGGAAACTGGCTCTCGATGTTTCAATACTGCCAGCGTTCCGTCCTCTAGCCATGCAAAATAAGACGAACTTTCTCAAGCAGACATTGTGTGAGTAATCGCTAGTGATGTCAGATTTCTCCTACACTGCTTCTAACCTATGAAATTTTGCACTAGACCTTATTTCCTGCACTGGGCCTATTCGCCGCAAGCACTTTATTAAGTTTTTTTTTTAATACTTAAAATACCACTTTACAAATAGTACCTATATACTTAAAAGATGGTAGGATATCTATGTTATTGGTAGGAGTATTAGTGTTAGGAACAAAAATAACAATAAGCACAATCTGTTAGTTAACAGCCTTTTTTTCATTACGTATTCATAACATAAGTAAATAAATAACGTTTTTACCAGAGTAAAAAAATTGCAATTAATACTAGCAACGCACGAGATAAAAATGATTTTTCTTGTCTTGATATTCTCGAAGGCTATGCGTAAGATTTCAATCTCAAATATATCACTTTCTTCAAGTTGATGTCGCTTATCCACTGATATCAACTTTGGACATTACTTTTAGATAATTAGAAATTAAACTTTAAAAAATTAATGATAACTTTTAGTTACGTCTCATTAATCATACTAATGTACTATCATGTTGTTAGCATCTTAATGAACAACTTAATAATGGTATTCTTCAGCATTAGTTTCATCTTAATAAGGTAGCATAGTTTTAGTATAGCATCATTTTTTAAGTTACAAACAAATTCGTTTGTTTCTTCTTGGTTTCATCAAAAAACTCTGTTATGTTCTTTGTTCGGCTTAATTAGCTCTATCGATTGCTATATGTCCCATATTTGGACATTTCTCTTCCCTTCTTAAACGAAAATAATATTGTATATTTTCCTACAAAACAAGGTACATTCAAGTGAACTTGAAGAAGGAATTTGTAAAATCAAACAATTAAAATTCGTTTCATTTAAAAAGGGGAAACTAAAAATTGTTTCCCATCTAAATTGATTAACTGAAAAACTAACATGGCATCTACAGTATACTCAACAATTTTTCAACTGATAATATAAATAAGCTGAAAATAACATGACTATTCTACAGTTCTGTAAATATTATAGGACACGTAAAAATAAATCTCCTAAAGTATTGATTGCAGTTTATATTTTATTAACTTTGCACTGCACTGGATACAATTGCAGAATTTGTAAGTTTACATTAACCATATACCTATATAGTTCGTAGTGCGACAACGAAATCATATTTGATACACGATCATAAATAAGATTGTAAAGGGTTTCTAATTTGCAAATATTCATACTGTGCCTAAAAAGATTTCTCACAGGAACTTTCATGGATTTTTTATCTATTTTCTATAATACCCATATGAAGTCAAATCTATTATTTTTTAATGATCTTGTAAAAACTTGTTATTATATGAGCAAATTCTGCTACAATAAAATTGAATTACAATAAATGCCTTATTTTTGAATGTTAGCTTTCTGAAATAATTATTGCAAAAATAATAATATAAATAATCATTTGAAAATTCAACAATATTCCAACAATCTTTCGAACAAATATCCGTTATTCAAATAATCATTCGACTAAATATCCGTTATTCAATAATCATTCGAATAAATATCCGCTATCCAAATAATTATCTGTTATGCTAACAATAATAATCGCTCTAACAATTATCCGTTATTCACATAATTATTCGAATAAATATCCTTCATCCAAATAATTATCCTTTATTCTAATAATAATCATTCGAAAAATTATCTGTTATACAAATAATATTTCGAACAAATATATGTTATTCTTATAATAATCATTCCAACAATGATCCGTTATTCAAATAATCATACAAACAAACATCCGTTATTCTAATAATAATAATAATAATAATAATAATAATAATAATAATAATAATAATAATAATAATAATAATTCAAATAATTATCCGTTATTCTAATAACAATCATTCGAAAAATTATCCATTATACAAATAATCATTCGAACAAATATTCGTTATTCAAATAATTATCCGTTAATCTCATAATAATCATTCGAACAATTATCCGTTATCCAAACAATCACTCAAACAAATATCAGTTATCTAAATAATTTTTCGTTATTCTAATAATAATCATTCGAACAATTAGCCGTTATCCAAATAATTATTCGTTATTCAAACAACCATTCGAGCAATTAGCAGATGATATAATAGCTATTCGAAAATTATCGTTTATCCAAATAATTTTAGAACAATCACTTATTTTGCAGTTCAGTTTCGGAATATTTATTGTTCAAATAATAATAATTTGAACCAATATCCGTTAATCAAATAATAGGTCAAAGCAATTATCCAATGTTCAAATTAGGACTATTAGTTGCTTTTAAAGTAGTATGAGCGAAAGAAGTATGTGTGTCACCGTTAGGAAAAGACGAAACAACAATAGACACAATTTGATGCTTAAGAGTGTGTTTTGCTACATATGCATCATCATCATCATCATCATCATAGATCATTCTGACACTTGCTGCAACTGAGAAGCTTCCATGCTCCACAGTGCTCTGCTAACCTCTTCGTCTTCACATACGATTTTTCTGTTTCGATATTTTCCATTAATTGAAGTTTCCTTCGACCCTCTTTTTCCTGTCACCAAGCGTACCCTGTAGCACGTCCCTCATGATACAGTGCCTTCTCAGCCAACGGCTACACATGCAGAACGTAAATAAGCAAAAACTCCTTTCAACCAAATAGAAACTATGAAGTAATAGCCAATGAACGTTTCATCTTCTAGAGCAGCAAAAAGTTCTTTATTTTCGATTTTCAAAAAAAAAAAAAAAAAAAATCCGCATAAAAATTTGCCTTTAAGTACGTTATTCTCTTTAGCTTATCTGGCCTATTGTTTTGATATATGTTTCATCTTTGGATACATGTTTCACTATTTTATATTTTATTATCCACACTATGTACTCTCCTGTTGTCTTGTTAATATCATGATTAGTCATCGGATTTTTATGCCAATGCATATTATTTGTTTCCTTATATGTATCTCTGTTAAACTTGGTAGGGGTTTCTAACGCCAATAGTAAAGCTCGAATTTGAAGTTTTATAGTGCATATAAATGCATATTTCAAACGTTAGAACATATATTAATGCTTAAGGGTATATTCAGCATATTCTATAAGTTTTTATTTCAGATGTATGCTTATAGCATGGAATAAATCCAGTTTTAGTTTTTTTTTCAGGACATTTAATGTCTATGTCAAGACGTTAAGAGAAATCTGATAATGATAGGCATTCTAATATCGTCTCTACATCAATTCGAAAACAAGAGACACGAAGAATGCTGCACTGTGAATGCTTAGCTCTAGTTGAAGTTCAGCACAAGCTCCAGTCACTTCCTTTTTAGGAGCTCTATGGAAAAAATGACGGATGTTATTGCCAGAAACTCCTATTACAAAACAGTTGAAACCATGGTAAAATACCTTTGAAGGATTAAATTTCAACCTGCCAAAAAAAATTATAGATATCAAACTTGCTCCTCTGTATAAATATTGTCCAATAACATCTATTCACGTTAACAAGTCATTCTGTGGCTACAAATGTCACAGGCGCCAAAAAATGAAGAGAAGCATCTTGTGATATACTGTGAGGCAAATTACGGAAAGGACTAAATTCTTGAAAACGGAAAGGTTTTTTGGTACAGCGATAACGTGTAGAAAAGTGAGGCTCCTAATATTTGGTGTAAAGTAAATATACTTTAAAACACAATTGTGAAGAAAAACTAGAGATTATGTTAGGAGTATATAAACTGTAACTGTCATAAAAAATAAATTCTGAAGGTAAAGCAAACCTTCGATGTTATAACTACAAAATTGTGTCACAACTTTGAAAATTCTCTTTTTTTTTTTGCGTTATTAGTGCATATTTTAACACATTTAACAGCATAGTTACATGCATATTTAATTAGTTTTAAGTGCATAAAAATTCGATGTCTAGTCATGATAAAAAAAAAGTATTGATGAGGGTATATTTTAGGATCAGATTCATCTCATTAGATAGTGTAGTTCTCATATAGCATCCATTTTGTTAGCTTTACAAAACAAACCATTTTTTTCTGAATTTTCTTGAAATCTGTGCATGTGGTTTTACGCTATGTACATCATTCTGTTCAGCTCAATAAGATCTACCGTTTCGTATGTGTATTCTACACACACACACACACACACACACACACACATATATATATATATATATATATATATATATATATATATATATATATATATATATATATATATATATATATAGACGTATATCGTCTTTGGACACTTATTAAATTTCAGTAAACTCTAATAATATTGTAAACTGTACAACTAGCATTGAGTAACTGTTAGGAGATATATATGCACTATTGTTAGGAGTATAAATGGCACCCATCAGGAAAGCATAAACAACCATAGATACAATATATATATATATATAGGGTCCGATCCAGAATTTTCTGACGGGGAGTGTACCAATAATTACCAATACACTTGAATTGAATTTGAATTTGTAATGCCTATAGGCATCTGTGGTGTGAATGACGAATTACTCTGGAAGTGTTCAGTGTTTGTTATTGGAAATCGAACTCATGACTTACTTTCCGAATGCAAAGCCAACAACCACCAACCAACTGAGGCACAGCCACTTTGTATTAGTATAATTTTTCAATATATAATTAGCTTGCTGCTTTAGGTCAGGATTTTTTTTAAATCATGAGACACTTGGAATATGATGGATACTTGCATCGTACTGAACCCTTATGAAAATGTTGGTGCTTTTCACTGCTAGCTTC
>NW_027658169.1:0-10679 GCF_964235325.1 Thermobia domestica
AAGATTTCATTTCAATTTATATGTATAAGAAAAAAAAATTAGTAAATGTAGTTATAATATTTGTGAGTTGCAAACACTGCGTCGTCGAACAGAGATTTAAATGTGGTAGTGGAGTGGAGAGAGAGAGAGAAAGCCCATCAGAAAACATGTTGGTTGAAGAGGCTTTCTGCCTTTTGCCAGGTGAAAGGCTTTGATTGATCCAGAATGGTGGATGAACACACATTTAGGTAGGAAGAGAGAGAGATGCGGAGGAGAGGAAGAAGAGGATTTATCAAGTGAAGAAGCTTTGCTCTTTTGGTGAAGATTTATAGGTAAATATTTCAACTTTGTCCTCCACTTGAAAAGAAAAAAACAAACAGGGAAGATGGAAGGAGGGGATGAGCAAAAATCATCTGACAAGTTAGAAGTGCAGATCTTTCTGGTATTATTCTTAGACCAAAGCGTAGACAATGTATGAGGGGTGGATATTTTGTAACTAGGACTCACTGGAATTAGACTTAATATCCCAAATGAGACTCTCATTGGTTCGAGCTCAGACTCGTTACCGTTAATAAACTCGCGCTCATTAACCTTTATTGGACTTGGCCTCACTACGGGCTCAGGTTCCCAAATCCACGATGAGGCTTTGGATTCGCTCCTGGTTGCGCTCATTAATCATATTGAAGCTGGAGCTCGCTCGGACTCGGGGTAGCTCTCTATTGAAAAATGAAATGAAATCTTTTAGTTTTACGTCCCACGTTTATGCCGGTTAGGCTAAAGGAGACGGTGATGACGAGAGATGAGTGAAATGGTGGAATGAAGAAATTGGGAGGAAACGGAAGAACCCCGAGAAAACCCACGAGCACAGTGCGAGCTGGGATCCACCACAAAGTCCACATGGTGCGAGTTGGGATCGAACCAGGGACCCCAAGCACCGGAGATGAACGCTCTACCACTGAGCCACCGCGCCTATTAACTTACAGTAGAGTATGGCCGTGCCGGATTAGTGATTTTGTCGGATTATCGAACGTCAATATTCAGGAATACCAAAAACAAATCACAGCAGATAAAAAATGAAAACGATTAGAACATGTACGAGTATTTATGTGTTTAAGCGCATTGTGAATCTGTAGATGCGATATAAATTTTCTAGTCTGCGGTACAAAGTATTTCGTCATTTTTTATGTTAATCTATCGAACAAGCAGTATTGAAATCACATATTATAAAGTTTGTTTTTTTGCCTTTATCTCTAGTGTTGCTACGTATATAATGAAAATCATTTGCTTATGCTTATTGGTTTTATTATCACTTGAAGAACCCGTGCAGGGATTCCAGAACATTTTACACTACACTACACTACATTTATGTCAGCGCCGTAACTTAGATTTTTTTTCTGGGAACAAGCATCAATTCGTGTATTTGGGGCCCCGAGAGAAAGTTGTTTTTCTAATTCTTGGACCCAATATTTCTCATCCTTTATGGGCCTCCCGGAGCTTGTGGGCCCTCCCGCAGGGCAAAGTCTGCCAGGCCATTAGTTACTTCGATGGGCACGTTCCATGCATGACAAATTAATTAAGGGGACAATACTGACAAATCTGAAAGCCATACGAATGAATATTATTCCTATGGCCCCTAATAGTAGACATTTCTTACTGAAATGGGCCCACGACTCATTTTTGTTTTATTTATCATTTGTGTGCTGTTTTGTTTATGCAATGTTCGATGCTTCATTTATAATTTCATGTTCATATCGTATATGGAGTCAGAAAATTTTGTCTTAAAGTGGAACCTTCCTTGAACGGCGGGGAGCTTCCTGGGGGGAAGCAGTTGCTCCCTAGCCCCCACAAGGTACGGCCCTGCTTTATGTACACAGCAGTGGCGTGTAGTACTGTTTCCGATCGAGGAACCGGTCATGAATAGCAACACACCCTTCGGCATTGTCAAACAAGGTAATATTAATATGAGTTTAACATAGAAATTTCCTGCTGTAAGGCAGGGAATGAACCTTTCCCCTAGAAAATGCAAGTTTCCAAATAATTTAAATTTTTACTTAGACACAAAAGAGATTAACAAATGTTCTATCTGTTCCATGAGGAATCGCCGCTTGTACACTGTAGTAATGGTGTGTAGACTTGATATATAGTATAATCCGCTAAAGAACAGGGAACACTATACTGAAATGAAAACTGTCAGTCGTGATAAATACTGAGCGAACTAAAAACACGGGCAACGCAGCGGCACAACCTGGTATTATCTTCTACTTTGACCTTAATCCGGTTTTAATATTAATCGCAATAGAGCTAAAAACGGTAAAAGATAACAAGAAAAGTTCATTTTTTAAGAAAATGAATTCAGCATTTCAAGAATACAATCATCCTGTGACCTTATCATTACTAAAACCGGAAGTGGTTGAAATCAACTGCAATTCCCGGTTTGAATTCTATACTCATAGAACAAAAGTGGTACTAAACAGCGAGAAACTTTTCATTGTGTGGATTTAATTATCTAAAAATAAGTATAATCTGGTCTCTAATGTAACCGAAAGCAATAGAAAAACACCATTTCCAATTTCGATATATTGACCAGCATAGAGAAAAAGCGGTAAGGAATACCGAGAAACTTTTTTGATATGAATTTAATGTCTCAAGAAAGAAAAAAAAAGGTTCAAGCTTGGCTTCAATTCTTTTATTAAAACCGGAAGTTGTAGAAATATGTCACTTCCGGTTTTAAAATTGGATTTTGATCGATTGGTTTTAAAAGCAGTAAGAGAAAGAGAGAGCAAGAAGATTTTATAAAATCTGTCCGGTCAGATGCGACAAACGGTTATAAAACACCAGACTGAAAACCTCGATGACCAATCAGTGACAAGAAAGCAATAAATGGTTACGATGATAGCTGGCCATTTTGACCTAACTTCACTCAACCTCGGAAGAGCGGACAGTCAGTCGACCACTCACACACACACATCATCGTCATCACACTAGTGTTAGCCACGAGACGAGACAAGAAACAAAGTACGTCCTGTCTCGTCTCGATTTCTGAATGATTTTTGCTCATCTTGTATCGATTCTCGAAAACCTTTTGTAGTTTCTTCTCCAAAAGTTTCTTGTCTTGTTTCGTAAATTTATCTAATTGATTCCTGGAAATAATCTTGGTAGAATTTTTCACTAGACAATGGGAAATTCAAATGCTATATATGGATAAATGTCGATTATATTTGATTTTAGAAATGAAAATGAAATGAAATCTGAGTTTTACGTCCCGAGATTATCCCGGTTAGGCTAAAGGAGACGGTGATGATGAAAAATGAATGAAATGGTAGAGTGAAAAAAGTGGGAGGAAACGGGCGAACCCCGAGAAAACCCACGAGCATGGTGTTTGTCCACCACAAAATCCACACGACACGAGCTCGGATCGAATCAGGGACCCCAAGCACGGGAGGTGAACGCTCTACCACTGAGCCACCGCGCCCTCATATTTGATTTTGATTTTAGTTTAACATCCTTTCAGCAGCGAGGCTATATGAAACGTGGACCTACAGTTTAACGTGAGATACTAACTCACGCTGGGAATCGAACTCGCGTCCCTAAAGCTAAAGGCACGTATGCTAACCGCTTGGCCACGAGGGAGCTCTGAACAACAGTCGAATGAATAGTATTAATTAAAGAAGATCAGGCGCGCACCCAGCAATTTTAGTTGGGCAGGACCCAAACTTTGGGAAGAGGCTCCAAATTACAAGCTAATACACATCTATGTAGTATTGAACAGGTATTATTCTGCGCCCGAAAAGACGATAAGTAATTATGAAATACTTCCATATATTATTTTCAGAAAAAAAATCATAGGACTAGATTGTTTTTATAAGAGAAAGAGTACAGATGAAGTGTAAGATAAAATTTCCACGCTACATCAATCATTTCTCTGTTAAACAAGTATAATTTTTATTAAGAAAGTGTACAAATGCTTGTTTAAATTTGATTTAAAATACTCACTGAGCAAACCAATGCCGTACAATTATTGTAAAAATGATAACATAAAACAGTTTCACCAACTATCCGCTTGGCTTCATAAGACACTATCTGTCTGATGAAGGCAGGCAGGTAGCTGGAAAAATTTGAAATATATAGAGAAAGGTAAACTGCCAAAGTTTGCTTCAAACGTATCACAGATATTCTATGTAAGCGCCTTACGTAACATGGCGCAAATCAACCCGATCTCCTGCAAAACCTTTTGTGCCATGTTGTAGCCAATAACAGCAATTTATTTCATGCTCGCTGTTGACTCTTAGCGGTTGGAACAAGGATGTTATAAAATAGAGGATCTGCCCATCATATGAACTCAGTGAAGCCAAAAAAACAACTGACAAGTAAACCTTACGTTTGGGTGAATCGAGTTGCTGACTGAGACACATATTAGAAAGTAGTATTTCAATGTGGTCAGTATTTCAGTGAAGTTGTAAATGCGAAGCTCCAGGGGTTTAGGAGATACAGCTATTAGAACATCACTTGGAAGTACAGAATAGTCTTCATACAGTTGTAGGTAAAAGCTCTGTAAGACCTCTTGCAACGACAAAAGGTGAATAACAAATATATGGGTATATATTAGGACTAGGGGGAAGTCATATAGTAAGAGTATACCTGACGGCGGCCATCTTGAAATCCGCTACTTTGAATTAAGGTTAAGTTTTTAAAATAGGAATAGAGTCATGTGATACATGATTTAAGGCGCAAATTTAATCAGAAGAACAATGGTGACGTTAATTTTGGTTTACGCGCAATTGGTAAAAAGTTACAGGGAAATTAAATATTGTTGTATTAGTCCCTTACCCCGCCTTGTAAATTTTGTGTTAATGATAATAATTAAATAAAGAGCAGGTGGATAAATATTAGGTCTATGGTAAGAGTTGCCTTGATGGCGGCCATATTCAAATCCGCCATTTTGAATCAGATAAAAGTTTTAAACAAAACGCATAAAATTGACACCTTATTAATAGCAAATTTTACCATAAATCCAACGTGTCAGTGTTATGCGTTTTGTTTAAAACTTTTATCTGATTCAAAATGGCGGATTTGAATATGGCCGCCATCAAGGCAACTCTTACCATAGATCTGATAAATATTATATATTTATCCACCTGCTTTTTATTTAATTATTATCATTAACACAAAATTTACAAGGCGGGGTAAGGGACTAATACATATGCTGCAACAATATTTAATTGCCGGCACGTCTGATTGGTTACTCTCGTTTCTGCCATGATTGTTGGCTCGAAGCATTGCGATTTTAGTGGCGCGGAGTGGGCAGAGTAGGTGTGACGAAGCTGTGACGTATGGCTTCACCATTTTGTTGTATGGGCAGATCCTCTATTTTATAACATCCTTGGGTTGGAAACTAAACTTTGAAAAGGTAACTTTTCGAAGCGTAGAGTAAGGTGACCGATGATAGTCACTCTACCTATGATGGCCACTCTTTGATATTTTCGCATAGACACAACAGGTGGCAGTAGTAATGCAGTGTTTAAGAAGGAAGTGATATAAGCAAAAGTCTGTCAAATTTGCGGGAAATTCCGGTAATTAGTATTAGAGCAACTGAGTTATGAAGTGCCAATAGGTACATTTTTCGGGGACGTTGTAAAATGAGACATGAACGCATTGCGTGGTTTTAGGCGTAATTTGTGTTACACATTATTCTCTCATTTGTGTCATTCTTGCTGTTACCAGAGGTTCAATGTCGACTTAGAGTGGTGTTCACGAAGTCACGTGTGTGAAGCCGGTGACGTCAAATGAGAGGGAGATTCTGATATCCCTATGATGGTCACAGTGAGGGGTTCGTATGATAATCAGCGTGGCCATCATAGGACGAGTTTTTCATACGAAAGCTTGCAGATACCAATGATGAACACCTTCAATTGATTTCAAGAATTATTCAGATCTGGTCAATATTATTCGCCTTATGCAGAGTCGTTTTGACGTATGATTAGCATCATACTAAAGGTCTGACTACTGCAGGAAACAAATATTAGTCAAACTCTTTAGTATGGTACTAATCACGCGTCAGAACGACTCTGCATAAGGCCCTATATGTCACAATAACATATGTTGATTAGATTTCACAGAAATACATTTCTGAAACCGAGTCCATCATTTTGACTTGTCCTGTATGTACGTAACTGAGTCAAAACTAAAACATATAAAGCCTTATGCAGAGTCGTTCTGACACGTGATCAGTGCTATACTAAAGAGTTCGACTAACATATGTTTCCTGCAAAAGTCAGGCCCTTAGTACCGGTATGACGCTAATCATACGTCAAAACGACTCTGCATAAGGCGAATAGAAACCAGCACCCTTCCCCTTTTGTTAGATTTCTGGGTCGGAAGCAGAGGCAGAACAGAGAGGGACGGCAGATAAGTATATAAAATTCTAAAAAGCAAAATTCCTATCAAATCACATTTTATAACTGCTGAACTTTCTTCAATCCAATAACGGAAGAAACGACGCGGAAAAAATTACAGAACGGCGTGGCGTATTTAATATACCACTTCCCACATGTCGTGTATTCCGCTGTCCCACTATCTCAGAGGGTACAGGATACTGAGAAAACTCAATTCTCAAATAATATAATTCCTCGATGTTCGTGGTGTGACCTCATTGCCGGGCGGATGTGAGGGTAAGCAGGAACTACAATCTTCAGCTGCACCCTTCTTCTCTGTTTTACGCTCTCGGAAGAACGATGCAAGATTTCTTATTTTCTTGGAAAAGAAACAATCACATTCAGAATCTCAATTTGATTATGAAATTCACCGAGAAGAGAGGAAATTGTTTGTCGTATTAAGGTTTCTTGTTCGCACAAGATTCCACTTCAACGACTTCGTAGTTAATATATATATATATATATATATATATATATATATATATATATATATATATATATATATATATATATATATATATATATATATATATATATATATATATATATATATATATATATATATATATAAATATACATTTATTTGAACAAGAAACTACAACAATATTATCGCAAATTTTTGCATAAAACTTCAGGTTATCAATTATGTGCGGATTGTCATTGATTATCATTAATTAACCTAAAACACACACCTGTTGCAGTAATTTTAGAACAACAGTGTTGGCAGGGGCCGCGTTTCTGTCAAAATAACACCCATTTTACGGACTTGCATTAAATAGCCCTTTTACATGGCAACACTGCATCAACTTTATCACATTTTCGCACGGATGGATAAATGTTGATGCAGGGATTCACCCACAGGAAATCAATTTTCTGCAACTGAATACTCAGTTTCTTCATTTTGTACATTTTTTTTTATTTTACAATTTCAGTACTTTCTTTCGTTACTACACAAAAACTTTACAAATTCCAACATTGATCATGACCTTGAAAATATTTACATAGAACATGCTTACATTTTTTTTCAAATCTCAGGCCTTTACCGCTCTTGGTTCAAAAGATATACGCAATCAAACTTTGGGTTGCGCAACTTTACGGACACTATTTCTCAACTTCATTTATTGCGGCGATCTTGACTGTAGAGTCAATCCATTCTAAGTGATCAAGCATGTGCCGGTCAAACTAAAAAACATCAATGTTTATCCTATATCAGGGTACTTCAAAACCATAATTAATTATTTTTTACAACATCTCATGGCGACGCAACGGCTGCCGCCATTTTGCGTTTTTTTTTTTTTTTTCGATTTTAGGCGTTTACGTTGTTTTGAATATCTCAGCTTGTATTTGTCCTACCAAATTGAAAATTGCTGGACGTCTCCGACTTGTGCAGAGCTAAAACTTTGATCTCTTAACATTTTTGTCTAAAACCACTTGAAAGGGGTGAAATCAGGGTCTGCAGTTGCAACATTTTTGGACATTTAAGACATGTTTGGGAAGAGAAAACAACTGATGTAGACATCTGAATTTATGTATGCATGTAGTATGGGGTCATAAGTTTATACACAAAAATTTTCAAACCTGTAACTGCTCCCAAAGGTCTGAAAAAAAAAAACAAAAAAAAAAAAACATAAAGTAGTCGAATTATGCCAATTTGGCATGTTTCACTGTCCAATATCTCCATTGGGCTTGGATAAAAAAATCTGAAATTTTGGGAATAGTTAGTCCTTTAGTATACCATAACAACAAAGCACGTTTTGTGTTTTTGAGCAGAAGGGGGTCAAACTATTAAGTAATGACATCATACTCTAGGAGGTATTTTGTTCACAAATTCAACTGGAAATTCGTTGTTGTGAAGTAAAATAAGGTAGGAAGAATGGTTAGTCCAGTCAAGGCTCTCAAGCTCGTTTCTTTCCTCTAGTTGTGACTCACTGTCTTATCACACTCACAGCAGCACTGATGAAGATTGCCGCTATCACCAGAAGGCGAGGAAAGTCAAAATGCACACTTGACAAAAAGTCCGTAAGTACTCACTGTTCTTGCTGTTTGCTATATCAATGACATTCAACCCTGTTTATTCTTGTTTTAAATGTCAACTCATGCAGGAGACTGTTGTTCTTTCGTTTGATCTACATTCCCAGTCAGTGAACACTTACTCGCTGTAAACACTGATTGCAGAATGAACGTCTTATTCAACGTCTATATAGAAGAGACTATGAAAGAATTCTTTGATAGAAACAAGAAAGGCATAAAAGTAAATAGACAGGTTTTCAGCACAATAAGGTTTGCTGATGACACAACACTGATAACGGAGAACGAAGAGGACTTGCAGGAAGCACTTTCAAACTTGAACGACCAACTGGAAAAAAACTGAAAATGAAGATAAATAAGAAGAAAACGAAAGTGATAAAGTGTACAAGAGCAGGACAGGAAGAGGAAAACTTATGGCTAGATGGAGAGAAAACTGAAAACGTTAAGACAGTGGCGTAACTGAGGGGCCCGCAGGGCCCTGCAGTGCGGGGAGGCCCGCAGGGTTTGGGGGCCCACCGCGAAGCAAATGCCAAGAACTATAGGCTACAAAAATAAGCTGAATAGGGAATATACATTTCTCTGAACAACATTATTTACTTTAGAAAAGGAAAATATGCTCTGGGTGAAAATTCATCCATTCTAGCAACATCAGTTAAAAAATCATCTTAGCACTCGAAGGTTAAGGGAAAACAATTTTTGCCTTTCTTTCGGTGAGTAATTATTAATTTTAAATTGTAATTTCATTACATTCCATGGGTTTATTAACCATTGTCTTCTACGGGGAAATAATATAGTTTGAGGTTAATGGGCATGGGAAGTGAAAACTAATCCTGCGGGAGGGCCCGACATTTTTGCGTTACGCTACTGCGTTAAGACGTTCCCCTTCTTCAGTCTAATATCCTCGGACTGAAGAAGTGAAAACGACGTAAGTTCCAGAATAACGCAGGCTAAACTAGCATTCAATAGCAAAAGAGGACTACTAACATCAAGAAATATGTCGTTGGACGTTCGTAAACGATTTATTAAGGTTTTGGTATGGAGCGTGGCGCTCTACGGATCAGAGACGTGGACATTGAGAAAAATTGAAATATCCAAGCTGGAAGCATTTGAAATGTGGTGGGCCGAAAGGAAAAGGAATGAAGACGTACTAAAGGAAGCTAATGAAGGACGACAGATTATGAACATAATAGGAAAAGAAGAAACAGCATGCTTAGTGGTCCACTCCGATTGGATCACCGTTTTGATAGAGGGAAAGGCAGAAGGAAAACCAGGAAGAGGAAGACCAAGGATAGAATACCTAGCTGCAGTTACGAAGAAGAGACTTTATGAAAGTATAAAATAGCTCTCCCAAGGGAGAGAAAAGTTTTAAAATTTCCATGTTGACCACCAACCTACGCTTGAGGTAAACAAGAAGAAGAAACTAGTAATAATAATAATAGTAATTATTATTATTATTATTATTATTATTATTATTATTATTATTATTATTATTATTATTATTATTATTATTATTATTATTATTATTATTATTATTATTAAAATGCGAAGCTGAAGCATTCGGAAGGAACAACTTCTACTGAAAATTCAAATGGGAATATGTCTAAAGAGTAAAATTTTTCAATGAATGTATTCTGCCTACTTTGACGTACATAGATAGGAGACATGAACATTGATAGAATCAGATGCCCCGTCTGCAGATTACACAACAAAACATAAAGAGACTTCTGTTAAGTATCAACGCAAAATAAGAAAAGAATCCATCGGTCACGAAGATGACAGGAGTGACGGATATTATAATGAAAATAATGACCATGAAGTGACAGAGGGCTTGACATAGTGCAAGAAGAAGTGACGATCGATGGACGAAAGCAATTACATTCACTTGATAACAGGAGAGAAGGAATGACATAGGAAATGTCCTTACACAAGCTGGAGGGACGAAAATTAAAACCTGCGAAATAACCTATAAATATTTACTCAAGTGACGTTCAGAGCAGTTAGTGAGACCTTCATCCAGCAGTAGATTGATAATATATATACTGCATATCGTATCTTCTGCTATCATACTATTTCAGTCGAGTACAGGATGCTGGGAAAACTCGACTTTAAAATAAATGTTCGCTATTCGTGATGTGACGTCAGTGCCGGGCGGATGTGAGGCTAAGTAGGAAGAACAGGTCTTCACCTGCACCTTTCTCCTATATTTCTTACTCTCTGAAGAATGACGAAAGCTTTCTTTTT
>NW_027658170.1:0-10662 GCF_964235325.1 Thermobia domestica
CGGACCAAATGTTCTTTGGACGAAATGTGCTTTGAACTAAACATCCCTGGACGAAATGTCCTTTGGACCAATTCTCCTTTGGACGAAATGTCCTTTGGACCAATTGTATTTTAGACGAAATGTCATTTGGACGAATTGTCCTTTGGACCAAATGTCTTTGGATTAAATGTCTCTGGACGAAATGTTCTTTGGACGAAATATCTTTGGACTAAAAGGGTGGCCACCGGGTGGGCCAGTGTGAGTCACGGTGAGTGGTGTTTCGCAGTAGGTCACGTCCTTTTGACCCACGATCCACTGATCCACTCACAAATCTTGACCCATTTCACCCACTTACCAACCGACCCACTGACCCACTCCATCTTTGATTTTAACATGTCTTGTTTCATTTAAAAGACGAAACATACATCCACATAATTTTTTCATCGATTGCGAAGGTTGGCTTAATATCATAATTGTAATGGTAATTTGTTCTTAAGGTGAGAAATTGATATGATTAAAAAGCCCATCTAGACGTGGGTACAAATTACCTTCCAAAGTTATTAGAAACGCTTTCTCACCCCGAAAACTATGAATTCGACAAATATTTAAGTAATTTTTGAGATTTTATTTTTAGCTCTCCCAGGCCATCATCCTGTGAAGATGGGGATGAATTTGGATGTAACCTCCATTTGGAGCATCACTATCCATCTCAACGACCGAGAAAATTATGGATAAAACACTAAGATCAGTCGTTTTACATTATTTTTACATGTCACACCTCCCAACTTCCATAACTTCATACTACTACAATATTTTCTTCTTTGATTGAAAGTAATATGTCCCCCAAGTTTGGTAAAGGTTGTCCCAGACATTCCAGAACTACGCTCTCCTTATTAGATGTGCTGGGGGATCTTACTCTTACTGGAAGTTGAACTTAAACTTAAAGGTCATCAGAACTGCTCCCAATGAACTTGGCGACCACGAAAGATATGGGTTGTATACTAACATTGGTTATTTTCAATTATTTCTACATGTCAAATTTCACAAACTCCTTCATTGTGTTAATGAGGGCTTAACTTACATGGCATCTGAAGTTCCAATCTTTACCTAAGAGACCCCCAAAATTATAGATTCGACACTAATGTAGGTCTTTTTTTATAATTTTGATGTCAGTCCCTTTCATTCCTCCTAGGACAGCAAACGGATACTGCCACTGCTAGGACTAAATTTGGTCTTAAATGGCATTAAAATTTCTACCAATTAATTCAGCGAACAGTGCTGCATTTAGAAGCTCGGCGTCCCTACGCACTTTTGCTCTCGGCGCCCCCAATAACTACACATTTCTCCGTCCCTTGATCCCTAACTTACAAATAAAACTTAATTCGAATATGCTTAATTAGTGAATTTATTGCAGTTAAATACCACTCACTAGATGCTACAGCTACAATTACGTAACAAAAAATAAATGGTAAACATGTTCTGAATTATTTTCAGATTTCTTACGCTATCATTAAATATATTAGAATAGTAAAAGAGGACTGCTCATGAAATAGTATATTTGCTCTCGATTTTTTTAAATTTTTCATACGAAAAAATTAAAATTTTAAACTTTGCACTCTTCAAATATGTTACGGGCCTAGTTGGACTAATGGGAAATGCGGCACTGAAAACTTACGCTTCGACTCTAATATTGGTTGATTTCGATATTTTTTGTCGCTATGTAACCACCCTGGGTGCTAATGGGAGCTTAATTGGACTTGAATTGAAAGTAGAACTGTTTACCTAAGCGACCACGAAACTATGGATTCGATACTAATATCGATCCTTTTCTAGCATTTTTGATATATATCCCGACAGTACTCTTTTCCAGATTGTAAGAAATATGGTTAAAAGTGCTCTAGACATATCAGAATTATGTCGAAACACACACATACATCCACTTTCATATATATAAATACAGAGTGAGCGAGCGAGAAAGTGAGAGAGAGCGACCAAAGGCATCACCACTTCCACATTGCAAAAGCATATATCAGGTATTGAATTGAAAATCTATGTAAAGACCTTCTGCTGAGGCATGCTTCATAAGGACAATTCCAGTCTGCTCACGTGACCTTTGGGGTTCATGAATTTCTTGCGAGCGTTCCGACTTTGGATTCTCTGTTTATACCCTCTTTTTATGCCTCGGATAATTTTTCAAGAATATCAATGACATGCTGTAATACGAATGTTCAGAAGTAACCCCTATATGACAAATAGCTGCAAATAAATACACTACATAATTTATTTATTGAGATGATATTATTTTCTTAATTTGTATTTAACATTCACATTTATCATAGAATACCAACGTACTGTGAACACCTGTTATATTTTAAACATAATAATCACTATGTTCTGCAATGATTATATGTTATATATATACAACTAACGTATTTTAATGTAATTATTTTATATAATTTATCATGCATTGCAGAACATAGAATTTCATAAAAAAACATTGACTCAGATCGGAAGCGAACCCTCGACCTTACGATTTGAAATCCAGCGGCGTACCACTGAGCTAACACAAGCGCTCCACGAATAGTACTTCTAGCAATATATAACGGTATTTAAGATAATAATTACATTCATATCCACTGCAAACGCTGTTTTTGTTCTACTTTGACTCTTATTTTAGTACTCAGGAGAGAATAATGTTTTATGTCTTAACTTTCACCATTCTTTTACAAATGGAAAGATTCGTTTACGTATCTAAATATTCCATTAAGTATGGAGAGCAAAATGACAAACAAGCATGTGCTGGCATTAATACAGTTTCGAAATATTGTATCATTAAGTATTTCAATCAATGTTGCTTTTTTATATATAATTGGTAACAAGTCTTATTATATTTAAAAGAAGAAAAACACATCTGCAAGATTTTTCCCGATTGCAAAGGTTGGCTTCGAGGTTCGAACCTGGTTTACTTTTTCCCGAAGATACCCGAAGTTGGACTTAGAAAATTTTTGCCTCGAAACAGCAATAAAGAATGCGCTCAACCTTTTTGAGACAAGGTGTACCTAAGCAACATCGACAGCGTCACTATTCATCTGCGACCACGAAAACTATGATTTCGATACTAATATTGTTCATATTTGACTACTTTTACATGTCCCTTCCCCCCTTATTACGAATGACTTCAGTGTCTCGCCTCACTGGAGCAATCTCAACAAGCTTAAGTATAGCTATAAACCACCACCTGTAAAATAAATGTGCGGGTGAGATTTTTCGGAGAGAAATTCATTAGCTACTTTTCCAAAGTGGTGGCTTTATTCGCTTCCCATGCAAAAGATTGCCAAAGAGCTCAACTTTATTTGCACCACTGTGCTATGAATATAGATTTTAATGGCATTTACTTTACTGAATGCTCGCTCAGGTGTTGCTCCCGTCACAGGAAAAATGAGATACCGTACTGTTATAAATGAGTAGGGATATAAACAAATACGGAAAACTATTAGCAATGACACCACTTGAAATGAGTTTTCGCAATATCATGGGGCAGTAGTTTATTCGAATGTGAAGGAAATCATTGCGTAAATTGTCCCTTCCCCTCCTTAGAAGTCTAAGCTACAATACGTATATAATAATTTTGAATTAGAAATATATGCATCGAGTTTCATATCCTTAACTTTAAGGTGTCCTGAGTTAAGTAAATGAATAAACTTCCTGCTAACGAAAGAGTAAAGCTTTGGGCTTTAATAGTATCGGGAGTGTAATTATTCATTTCAGCGACCCCAAAAGCTATTGAATAGACACTCATATCTTTCAATTAGGAATTTTTAATTTTCACCCCTCCCATTAAACCTCCATGCCGATAATGCTAAACTTTGATGTGAACGATATAGAGGGTATCATACATAATTCATGTACTCAAAAGCTATGGATTTAACATTAATATCGTTCATTTTCGAGTATTTTTACATGTTCCTGTGTCTCCCATAATAGAACTAGAGGTGATACGGGTTTCGATTCCCGTCAGGAGTCGTGTGGTTCTGGTTCCACGTTAAGTCGTAGATGCACGTCTTGTATAGAGTAGTAGCTGAAAGACACGCTGAACTCTATATCACCTCACCTCGTGAGATATTCTACGTTTGCATAATTTCTAAACCACTTTTCTTTCTTTCAATCTCTTCCTTCCTCTTAGGACACGCATAGGCTCAAACCCAAATATTCTTCACGGTTGGAGGACGCAAGGCTACTGTACCTACCCTTATGGGACTAGGTAGTGAGTTGCGCAGTTTGAGTAGCACGCACGAACAAACCACGCTTACATTTATTATATATAAATAATAAAATCTCACATTAGGACTTACTCTGCACGTCAAACTTTTAACATATGCGACTTTTTAAATTCTGTTCTTCTTCTTCTTCTTCTTCTGCTTTATTATTATTATTATTATTATTATTATTATTATTATTATTATTATTATTATTATTATTATTATTGCAATAGCTATATGAAGCAATTATATCGGCAAACTTGGTTAATACACACCATTCAGCAACCGGTAGTTGTAGAAATCAGGCTTTTCCAACAGAAGTTGTTAGCTCAATCGGTAGAGCGCTGAGCCATGGATTCAAGGTTTGCGAGTTCGAGTCTAGTCTGAGTCAAACGATTTTTTTCCTGATATAATTCTTGAAATGGAAATGTTTCTCTCTTCACCTTTATCTCATAATTCTGAATAGAGATGTTTGGATGTGAAAGAAAAAGTATACTAGAATATAAGACAAGAAAGGTAAATTACATGATACCCTTTGCAATTTTTAACTATATTTTCACCTATCTAGGACGTCTCTAAAATGTTCAGACTTCTAGACCTCCTTTTCGCTCTCTTATGTGTCCTTTAACTAATTTCTACAGTTACTTAGTGAATCACATATACATATATTACAGGTGACGTATCTCTTTCTCTTCTCTCTACATCATGTCTGGAGATGAATGTTTTGACAATAGGTTACAAACACGATTTTAAAAATTAATACGATCTGCGATATCAGTGATACATATTGTGGTGTTTAACTTAACATATAAAACAATAAATAGAAAAACTGAGAATACGAATCTTTTCGTGCACTGATGCTTCAATAACAGTGAACTGATGCTTCAAATCTGTGTCTCTACTCCCTTCACCTATGTTAATTCCCTAGTCAAAATAAAAACTCTTCAAAATTAATCACAAATTCTTATACAACCATCCCTTCCTTGGAGTACTGCGCGGTCACATACCCGTCACTGCGATGTAAAGGCACTTATGGCGACGAGGATACAAAGTCCGTAAGTTAGGCAACCCAACTAACGCCCGCTTCAAGATTAATTACGCCTGGTAGAGTAGCTAGGACAGCAGCATGAAGTATGCCCTACCTGTTAAAAGAACAAATCATAAAGGGTGCTTTTGTGCAAGAGTGAGGAGAAACGCTGGCTGACGAAATGACAAAAGGGAGTCTTTTGATACTTGTACTCACAGTAAACAGCACAATATCAGAAAAAATATATATACGGACACCAGAGGCGCCGATGAGAAGATAACAGTCAGGGGACTTAAATAATCTTATAATTAACTCAAATGAGGGATTATAAACAAGCTAACTCACCTCAAATGACTATACATATATGCGTATCAAATAATATACGGACAAATTACGTGGTATATGTAGTAGGTCATTTTTTAAGTAAACACAAAGCCTTACTCTGAGTTTTGAAACTATTAACAGTAGTCCTACCTGCAAATCAATTAAAGTATGGATCGATCATTCGAGGGAGGAGCCCAGCCTCCAATGAAAATTTTGGAGGTCTAACAGGGCCTGACCTCCTTGGTTCCGGCGCCACTGATTGATACGTAATACTGCTAAAGAACAACTTATCGAATTTCATTATTCGTTAAATGACTTTTGAGAATGCTAAAAATTGGTATGCAGTAATTTATTTGTAAAGATTAAAAATGCAAAATTCGATAACACTCAAACGAGTTGGAGAACTTATCCGTACTAAGCGTATTTCCCCTTAGGTTGCAAATATAACTGATGCTTCCTGATTTTTATAGTATTTCTGGAAATTTACACACTGAGACACAAGGAGAAAAGGGGAGAGTATAGTGTCAATTAACGACAATTTAAAAATGCACGAAATTAACGGATAATATCAAATACAGAACTATTAACAGAATTAACTCTGAAACTCGTTCTCTCCATTCATTTTTCTTCCTTTATTTTCAGGATTACATCATCACTGAATTCCTCCACTGGAGATTATCTTCGTTTAGCAGCATCCAACTGGAGTTCAGTCTTGTAAATGAAACATAGGAAAAAGTCTAAAGGGAGGGGACGCGAATCGAACCCCGACTGGAAAATTAGGAAATCACCACGCTAACCGTTACTTACTCTGGGTCGCCTAACTAAAGAGCCCTTTCTGGTCGCTCAAAACAGTAGCTTGTTTATAGTCAAATAGATTGGCAAAACACAGGAATATGTAATTGAGGACTCGCAGGGCATTATATCATTGGATTCACTAAATTATCAACATTGCAGATTTTTTAAAAATCAAAATACAAAACTCCTTTACTTTGAATCAAATACGGCGCGTATATTATACACGTAAACAGGCTAAAGACGAACCATTTAATGCGTAGTAATCGTGTTTCAGTGGTCAAGGCGCTCGATAACTAATCTGAAGGTGCGGGAAGTTTTTTTTTTTCAATATATAGAAACATTTCCTTAAATATAAAGTTCTGTTTTCAAGTGCTCTAAAAAATAAAACCAAATCGTTTCGTCACATTTCAAACCTCAGTCACATTTATTCACAATGTCCATCATTTATATACGAAGACGCTAAAATGATGAGCGTTAACATTGCTTTAATGGGAACTGATTTCTGATTTGAATACCAACCTTTAATCACACGTTCAAAATGAAAATTATTTATGTTCCTGATACCTATTGTAATATACAGGTGTATATGTAGAGAGAGAGAAAGAGAGATACAAAACAATATAAGCTTTTATTTTTAATTACAACGTAAAAAAGTTATTGTAATTCATAATCTGGATTTTTATAAAGCGATTTGAACGCTAGAAGCGACTTAATGTTCATAAAGCTTCTTTTTCTAGAAGGTTTTGTAATTAAGGTCGCAAATAGTCCGATACTTTCTAATATGTACAAATGAAATAAATGCATGTTTTTAGCAGGATAGTATCGTCTACCTTTTGCTTCTATTGATGGTATGAAAATAATGTTGAGTTGATTTTAACATCCCTTTCAGCAGCGAGGCTATATGAGACGTTTACCTACTGATTAGCATGGAATCCAAACCACATGAGCTCACACAGGGAATCGAAACGTGTCTTTTAAGGCAAAGGTGCGGATGCTAATCGCTTAGCCACGAAGGAACTCGGTATAAAAGTAGAATACCACATATTACCCCATATTACTTAACCGACATATTTCTGTTTTATGATCAGTTAAAGTAGTATTTCTGGACATCGTAGTGAAAATGTATTTCTTATTTCATGCGCTATAGGAAACATACAAAGAATAAACACAGAAACGAAACAAGGACAAGGATTCAATGAAAATGCTTTGCCTCTCTCGAATAAATTATTCAATGTGTTACAAGTCCATATCTCGAGCATTTCCATTGGAACTACTAAAACGCGCTGGCCTTTTAACTTCCCTGTGTGGTTTAGAAACTAGCACGTGCGTCTGTGGTGTACGGTGTCCCGGGTTCGATTCTCGGTGGGAGAACCTTTGGAATTTTAAATTTCTCGATGTGTCTGTGTTCGTGTCTCTGTCGTTCAATGTGTTACTGGAAATAAGTAGAATGTGTATAACCGAGTTGGAACACAAGTTACTGACAAGGGGAAAGCAGGCTTTGCTAAATGAACTTCCGCACTATCTTTCGCGAGGTATGGAGTGCACATTTAAAGTGTCAATATTACATACTGCAATAGCCAGAAAACCCGTCTTAAATTTTTTGACTCTCTGCATAAATGATAGAGCGCGTTAAGTTATCAAGTGGCAGAGTGACGAATATCTGTACATTTACGCTGTACCCTGTCCCGCTCGAGTCATTTTTCTTAATGTAACTAATAAAGTAGCCATTTGTAATTACAAGTAAAATATTTATTCACCATATGTTTATAATGCATACAACAATAAAAATGTTCAAATTAGTTGTATCTGTAAATATATTGACACTGGCGTAGTTAGAGTGGTGGCTATCGTTCTCAAGCCCCTCGAAATAAATTTCGTAAATACAAAATTTAATTAAAATTTGTCGGCACCCAAAAGGAAAAACGTAAGTGCTAACCCACGTATTGTGCATAGCTCCTCCCCGAAACAAAATCCTAAATAGCCACTGTTTATTGATGTCACTAGATATATTACGGTTACCATAGTCGCTGTGCAAAAAATGTTCTCGACACTTCGTATCCATATCTGTGGACAGTGCGAATTACAAGGGATATGAGGGGTATATTCCCTTTGGTAATACTGGATATATGCTACAACCAGAGACATAATTTGAGACTTTGCTTGAGGGGGGCGAGAGCACCACCGACATAAGACTTTCACGTTTTCTAGTAGTATATTAATAGACAATTGATTAAAGTATATATATTCCTCAAACTCTTGTGGTGCGGAGTAATTGTCCCCTCTTGCTCCCTAAATGACGCCCTTGACTACAACTGCTATAGTTTCCCATGCAACTGTCGTTTGAAATGACGCTCCTGGTTATAGCATACATCTAGCATTACCAAACGGAATTTCTCCTTATCTCCCTTATAATTCGCACACTGTCCAATGATAAAGGCGCGAAGCGCCAAGAACATTTTTTACACAACGACTGTGGAAAGCATAATATATCTAGTGATATCAATATATAATGGCGCATTTAGGATTTTGTTTCGGGGAGGGGCTATGCACAATACGTGAATAAGCACTTACATAAGCAAAGGAGGGGAACCAAAACGTTATGAAAATGTGGGTTGGCAGGTCCGTGCTGTGTGGTCATACGGTTAGCGTATTGGCCTGCGGAATCAGATATCCTAATTTCAATTCGCGCGCAAAGTAACAATTTTATGTGTAATTTATTTTACTCAAATAATAAGTTGATATACAGTATTCTAACTTCGATAAAAATAATTTATTTATCAGTAATTTAAAAGAAATTACAAGAAAATACAAATTGCAACAAAAATGTTTTGCTTCTATTGTAAATAACTCTGTGACCTCTAATCATAATAACACTATTATTAAGTACCACTTCGTAAAGCTAGTTTGCAAAACAATTATCGAAATTTGTATTGTATGTAACTTGAATAAAATATTAATTGAAGCTAAAATGTATAAAATTATTATTTGGGAAAACAAATAAAGGGATCGCCTTGCGCAGGAATAGAACTCAAGACTTCTGAAGCAGGGCTTCAGTTCGGTAACCAACTGACCACAGACTACGAGACTGACAATTTATATTTTCATAACGTTTTCTTGCTCGCTTCTTTTGTGTGTCAATTTAAGAGAGGAAGATATTTTACTGGGAATTTTCTAGAGGAGGAAAACCAATTGACTTACATGTAACACTTCCCAAGTGTAACACTCCAATTTTGATAAAATTGAACAGGTAGATACTACACATAAATGAATACGTGTTTTTTTTTTTACTTTCTGTGGAACAACGGTTTTAGGGGGCAAAAGCCTCCACCCAAGGTTTTTTAAAGTTGACGTTCGAAAGGCGAGAAGAAATGGACCGAAGTCAATGAAACCGTACACAGATATTGTAGACGTAAAATGAGGGAATACTGTTTCGTATTTTCCTTTAAAAAAGGGCGTGGCACACATGTTCTAAACCGTTGATTACGAAATATCAAAAGTATATTTCTGTGGGCGCCTTGGCCCCAATACTGTTTTGGGGGTCAAGACCCCCTCTGAAAAAAGTAAATTTTAACGTAGTAGCGCAGCAAGGAGTGGACCGAAGCAAATGAAATTGTCTGTAGGTATTGTATATGTTAAATAAGGCCTGTCGTGTTTCCCAAGTGCTCGCATCCGATTTGCTACAAATTTTGCACATCAACAGTAAAAAGGAAATAAATAGACACGTCTTTCTGTTTATGCGGAAAACCATTGTAAGGGTTAAAGACGCCTCCCGAAATACTATAAATACGCTATACTGTTTGTGCTTACTGTTGATATGCCAAATTTGAAGAAATCGGATTGGGACACTTGCTGAACACGAAGGGCATTATTTTAAATACAAAATATCTACACACAATTTCATTCGCTTCGGTGCACTCTTTCCGCCACCTAACCTTTCGGTCCACCCAACAATTTTCTTCTCCTTCTTATTTTTTTCAGGAAAATTCGAATCACGTATTCCCTCATCTTATGTCTACAATATCTGTACACAATTTCATTCACTTCGGTCAACTTCTTCTTGCCTTTCGAACGTCAACTTTCAAAATTTTGGGTGATAGTTTTTGCCCCTAAAACCGTTGTTTCACAGAAAGTAAAAAACATGTATTCGTTTATTTGTAGTATCTACCTGCTAAATTTTATCAAAATCAGAGTGTTACATGTAAGTCAACTGGGCTTCCTCCTCTGGAAAATTTCCAGTAAAATATCTTCCTCTATAATAAACCATATGCGCTTTCACAT
>NW_027658171.1:0-10558 GCF_964235325.1 Thermobia domestica
GGCACTATTTCGAAATAGCCTTTCCACTTAAAAAGATAAAGGTATATTCTCACAAAACTAGATGCAACTGGATAACACGAGGCATAATTAATTCCTGCATGAGAAAGAAACAACTACATACAATTGTAAAAAGGACGAATAATAGGAAACTAAAAGAATATTTTAATAAATATAGGAGTATTCTTAAAGGTGTAATAAAAGAAGCAAAGAAAATGCACACATCAAATAGGATATCTAAATCTGATAACAAGAACAAAACACTATGGCAAGTAGTAAATGAACAATCAACCGCATCAAAAACGCAAAAAATAGAAATTAATAAAATAATTCAGCATGGCCGAGAAATAACAAATAAACAACATATTGCAAACCTACTTAATGATTTTTTTGCCAACGTTGCGAAAAAATACTCAAATTCTGAGTCTGAAAAGACTAACAACATAAAATTATCTAGTAATTCTGTATCTATATACTTAATACCTACCACAGAGTTAGAAATAAGATCAATTATTAAAAAAATGAAGACGAAAAAATCTTCTGGGCCCGACGATATTCCTTATTACTTGCTTAAAATGTGTGCCGAATATTTTCTTATACCGTTGACTGATATATGCAATTCCTCTCTTGAAACGGGAACATTTCCAGAAGATCTTAAACTTGCAAAAATAAGACCTATACACAAAAAAGGATCAACTACTGACCCAGGAAATTATCGTCCTATCTCTATTCTATCTGTTTTCTCCAAAATTTTAGAAAAAGTTATGTATAACAGATTGGTGCCCTTTTTGGAAAAGAATAATATCTTCACGAAGAGCCAATTCGGGTTTAGAAAGTGCAAATCAATTAACAATGCTGTAGTTGCTTTTCTAAGTGATATATATAAAGCGAGAGAGAGAAGAAATAAAATATATGGAATTTTTCTGGATCTCACAAAAGCCTTTGACCTTGTTAATCACAAAATTTTATTGAATAAATTGCGTAATTATGGTATTAGAGGTCATGCTAATTTATGGTTCCACTCCTATTTGACTAACCGCATGCAATATGTAGAAATAGGTCCAACCAAGTCAGAGGTAAGACACATTAGGCACGGAGTTCCACAAGGATCAATATTAGGTCCTATACTTTTCCTTATCTACATTAACGATCTTCCTGATTATATAGTTCCAAACAAAAGCGTACTTTTTGCGGATGATACAAATATTTTAGTTGAAATTCCAAATAACATTTGCTCCGAGGAAATCATATTTAAGAACACGACAGATAAAATTACAGAATGGATAAAAGCAAACCAACTTAACTTAAATGCAGCGAAAACAACTATAATGAGTTTCAATGAAGGAAAACTGAACTCTCTAAATATACATCAAATACGTATAGACGGGGAACTCATACAGGTATCTGACTCTTGTAAATTTTTAGGGATAAAATTGGACTCTAAGTTAACATGGGACGATCACGTGAATGATTTGTTGAGGAAACTAAGCGCGAAAATATATCTTATACGTAAAGTTAGTAAGATTCTAACTACAGAAACATTGAAAACAATTTATTTCGGATTGATTCAGTCAATTCTATCGTATGGAATCATTTTTTGGGGTAATACCTGTTATGCAAAGAAAGTGTTTACTATGCAGAAGAAAATGTTACGAATAATGTTATCAGTCCCGTTTCATACACCAAGTAGACCACTGTTTCAGAAACTTAAAATATTACCATTGCCGTGTATATACATTCTAGAAACAACATCATTTATACATATGAATAAAAGAAACTTTCAACTCAACTCGGACCTACACGAATACAACACAAGAACAACCAATCATATTCATATCCAAAATTTCCGTCTAACAAGAACTCAAAATTCGTTACACCACATAGGAATAAAACTTTATAATAAATTACCAGATCGTGTCAAACGAATGCCAAACTTGCAGTTTAAAAGACACCTCAAGTTACTGTTACTCAAACATCTTTTCTATGGTTTAGATGAATATCTTCACTGTGATCTTTCTTTATAATGTAAATATCAAAATTTATTTGAATTTTAAAATATATAAAACAAGGTAAATTTATATTTTCTCTAAAAGTACACTTAGTTTGTTTTATTGTTACGTATATATTTTATATTATTACTTTATATATTGTATTATTATATATTATTTTTTAATAATTGTAATACTAATTGTAGCGTATCTCTTGCAATTATTATTATTATAACTTGTAATAGTAACTGTATCTCTTGACGAAGCCATGAACGCTAAGTTCTTACGGCGGAAAATGAAATAAATAAATAAATAAATACTGAGACAAGGACCAAGGAGACTGTTGCACTTGAGAATACTGATGGTAGTCTTTATGAAGATATTCCACCTGGCACGAGAATCTTTAATCCATTGTATAAGGAGGCAGATAAAGAGGGAGCTGGAGAAGAAGCATTAAAAGGTAGTGTAAATTTCGAAAATATTTATGATGTAAATTTGATACCATATGTTAAACAATTACTTAATGATTGTCCAGAAGTAATAACTGATAAGTTAGGGCATGTTCGTGATTATTTATATGAAATTCAATTGACAAATCCATCACCAAGTATTACACAACCATATATGATTCCGAAATACAAAATGAAAGAACTCGATTTGTTTATAGACCATTTAATAGAACAGGGTGTTGTTGACGAAATTAATAGTAGTCCGTACATTTCTTCCTGTTTTAGTTACTAACGAAGATCAATCTAAAAGATTAGTAATCAATTACGGCCAAATTAATTCAAATTGTTATTAACTGTTTTTCCAAGTCCTAACCTAGAATCTATTATTTCGAGCATAGGTAGACACCATCAGTATACATTAATTGATATTCATTCAGCATTTCATCAATTGGAGATTAAACCTGAATGTAGGAACATAACAGGTTTTGCTACACCAAATAGACTATTATAACATTGTCCATTACCTATGGGAATTGCAGTATCACCGTTTGTTTTGGCTAGTTTAATGCATAAAATCTTCCGTGATATCGAAGGGAATTATTTAGATATTTACTGCGATGATCTGATAATTCACTCAGATACCATTGAGAAACAAAGAAATTTTATAAAAAGTTTTACAAAGGTTGAAAGAATGGGAGATTACTATTAGTCCACACAAAGCAGTTTCTGAAATCAAAAGTAAAATTATTAGAATATGAGTTCTATAATGGTAAAATAAAAATAGATGATGAAAAAGTAAGGGTTATTAAAGAAATGCCGAAACCGAATAATAAACGAGGTTTGAACAGAATGTTGGGATTTCTTAATTATTATCTTAGATATGTTATAGATTACTCCGAATTATTAAGTCCATTATATGCTATGAGATCACCTACGGTTCCATTTATCTGGGGGAAGGAGGAAGATGATTTACTCGAGAAAATTAAGGAAGCAATCATTAACCATGTTGTTCTTAAAGTGCCAGATATGGATGTGCCTTTCGTTTTATATGTCGATGCTTTCACCAAAAATTATGGTCCTATATTAAGCCAGTATGATGGAGAAGGAAAACTTAGACCTGTGTACTCCTTGAGTAAACGAGTTCCTCCATCAGATTAGTCGAAAATAGTGTTTGATCTTGAACTTTCTAGCTTAGTTCATGCGCCTGACAAATTTGACATATACTTCCATAAGAAGTTCCACATATGTATTAGTCTTAACCGATGGTTTTTCTACATTTGTCATTATTGAACCTTTTAGGAATTTGAATTCAAATCTATATCTTTGAAGTTAGATAAAAAAATCTTTTATTCTTACGAATATCCAAACAAAGTGATTCATGTTAATGCAAGTTGTTTGCAAAGCGATTATTTCAAACATTATTTATTTAGTTTAAGAATTAAGAACATCTGTACTGCACCTTATTCCATGTCAAGTAATTTGATGGAGAGATAAAACAAAAATATAAAGCTTCTTTTGAAAACATATATTCATTAAAATCAATCTAAATGGTCTAAGTATACTTATCAGGTTCAATACACATTACACAATAGTGAAAATTTGGTAACTCGTAAAAGCCGTAGTGAATTTTACTTAGGAAGAAAAATGTTTAACCCCTTAGACGTAAACTGGATTCTAGATCTAGGAATTTTGAAAGTACTCAAGATAAAGATGAGATGAGTAGAACTATTGTAGATAATGTTGAACTAGCATGGAAAAGGAAAGAGAAAATGTATTCTAGAAAACATAGAAATATATATTTACCTGTTGGAGAGAAAGTATTGGTTAAGAAAGTTACTAAATCTTTAGAAAAACGTTATCACCTAAATTAGATAGTCAATTTCAAGGGCCTTATGAACTTTAAGCTATCCAACGCCAAACATCGTTTGGTTGCAACTCACAGCTGACAAGAAAATTCAAATAAAACATGTTAAAATTACAGCTGTATGTAAAAATCTTTGTAACATTTATAATCCACTTCAATGCTAAAATGTTGTATATGTTATGTGTTATATATATATTTGTGTACTGTGCTCTGTTTATGCAATTCTGTAGGTTCGGAATTGGGTATTTCTGGCCACGGTTCTGTTTGTCCTAAAGAACCTTCCTATAGCAGACTGGAGATAAATCAGGACCATCAGGTGGATAAGCAAGAACAATACCGGCATCAAATTTGTTATCTTTCTGCAGTTATGGTGCGTGCTTCGTCGATTGGACAATGAATTAAAAGGAGTTCCTAAACAACTATCGATTTGATCTTTAAGAATTTTCATCGGTGAGTTCGTTCCGTTATTCTTTACTGCATGTTGTGCATGGAATGTTGAGGAACTTACTTCGAAATGTTAATTAAAGTTTGTTATAATGAAATCACCCAGAGAGGCGGAGAATTTAATATGAGAATTTAATTTAATATGTGAAGAAAAAAAGTCGAAGAACTTTGGACATTTCCGAACATCTGATTAGTTAAACAAACTTGTGTATGGAAACATTGACTTTGTAGATCAATGTCAGTGTTGTGATATTCGTTTGTTTGAAGTGATCGAAACGCCATCTATTTTGTATAATCTACCCGTAACTATTACGTTTCCATTAGAATGAAACGTAAGGTAGGCATAGGTAGGAGCATGAAATTGTGTTCGTCGAATTGAAAATTAGTGAAGTGTAATTTCGGTATGATTTTGGCTTATCGTGCTCCTATACGTAAGGTGGACGGAAGTAAAGTATAAAATTATATGTAGAGTGAACGGGGATATATTGCTCAGCGAGAATTTGTAAGTACTACTTTTTATCCTATTATTTTTCTCTCTTTTGGCCAACTACTGCAAATTTTTGGTGAGTAGTATATCTTTAGTCATTATATTTAATCATTTAAGTATTTGGAAATTAAATTCAATTTAGGAGTAAATTTTGATATGAGTAATCTTCTAAGTTATATAATCTGTAAATTGCAGTCAGATAATTGAAAAGAGGAATGATAATGTTGCAAAACGTCCGTACTAGCATTGAAAAATGAGAAAGGGTTAACTTTAGTTTGGATTTGTATATTAGTGTACGCACCTTTATTTCGTTATTGTTGAATTTATTTTCATGTTGTATAATTTATACAATAAACTGTTAATGTTGAGGAAAATCATAATTTTTATCTGCAAAAGATTACTCGCCCAATTGTTCCGCACTAAGGGAAAGAAAACTGACCCTTTCGTAAGTAGAGGTTTACTTGTTGTCAAGATTGCCTATAGAATTCACCTATATGTAATGTACAGGCAATGTGCAGGTAAACGGAAAATGCAATTATCATGATTGCCAATAAATGGGTTAAAGAGGTGCATGCAATGAACAAGGTTGATTCCAGTGAATCATTAATGTTACAGGTGTAGGAAGCATGTAATATTCAGGCACCAAGTCTCCAGTTTTCATGCACATATGCATGATCCTGACACATGTATAGTACATTGTAATAGAATTGGACACATTACCTGTAACATGCAAAGTGTGAACTCACCTATATGCAGTGTACAGGCAATCTATAGATGAATGGGAACATGCAATGATCATGACTGCCAATAAATGGATTAAACAGATATGTGTAGTGAGTAAATAGCTTAAACAGGTAAATACGATGTACAAGGTTGATTAGAGTGAAACATTCACGTTACAACCGTAGGGAACATGCAATATCCAGACATCAAGTCTCCACTTTGACATGCACATACGCAAAGTGCTGTCACATATATACCGAGGCGTGCGCAGACCCTTGGATTAGACGGATCATATAGTAGTATTACCCCTTAAAGTATGCAGCCTACATTCTAGTAATCCACCTGTAATATACATTTCCCACATATGCCACAGGTAGAAGTAATTCACTTGTAACACGCAGGTCTCATGTATATTACATGTACGTGTGATCAACGTTTAACATGCATGTGATCTATACAATACATGCCCAATTCCTGAACAGGGAAACTACATGTCATGTGGCTCCCATGTACATGTTATCTACATGTCTCTTCTGCTGTATATATACATGGAACGTACATATCTTATGCGTGTCCAACACCTGTGACACGCAAATTTTATGTACACTTAATGCATGCAATGAACAAGGTTGATTCCAGTGAATCATTAATGTTACAGGTGTAGGAAGCATGTAATATAATGTACTTTACATGTATATTCCACTCATACGCCCACTAATTCGCTAACACCTGTATTTCACATGAATTTAACATGTCAATTACATTTTTATCAAATGAAAAGCAGCTATCGTCACATCCGCATGAGGTAACGTATGTCAACTACATGGAGTATGCCGGTTACGTACATGTCCTTCCACTCTCTACATGTTATTTACACGCATTTTTCATGTTGCAAGGTTGCAAGAACATGCAATGATCTTGAAACAAATCCATACCTGTGTCATGCGTTTAAGTGTTTAATTTTCAGGCGCCTGTAAAAATATGCCAGTTTATGCATGTTTCACAGGCGCCTGTAAACCACCTGCATTTTCTGTCTGGGTACAGCCAAACTACCAGTTAAAACTGTAACCGCTTGCTAAATTTCATTTTCTCTAGAGTAAAGGTGATCACGAAAATGTTTGTCGTCCATTGTTGATCCTACATAACATATACTGCTCATAATGCTCATTCTGAATATGTACAAATATGGGCTGAAGGAAAATCCCATTTACATCAGAGGAAGAAAAATTTTAGGAACTCATAGGCATACAGGGGAAAATCTGGTTGGGAAAATATGAGGGAACTAGTACCGTAAGCCTCTAAGAGCACTTCAATATTTAAAATTTCATTTTAGATTTTAATCATTTACGACTTTTAATCTTAATGGCACTCCCGACTAGCTTTAAATATTGTATTCTTGCTCCTAGGTCCTTTTCTATTATCTGAGTCTTATCAGTTGGCTTACTGCATCACTTGCTCTTATACACAGTATATAGGATTAATAAATTAGGTACTAAAATATCAATTTAACATTCTAAAACTAACAAACATCGCTATAATTAGTCTCTAATAAGTGCACCGAGTACTTACTTGAATTAATGTATTTTGCCCATATCTTCGAACAACAGCCTCCATAAACTCATCAATAAAACTATCATACCGCTCGCCTGTAATACGTCTATGTTTCAGACCAATATACAGATCATCGTCCAGAAGTTCCTGTAATGTAAAGTATTGAACAACTGAATGTCGACCCCAAAGCAGTTTTCAATTCAAAAGAAAAGCAAAAATAAATAAATAAATAAAGAAAGAAAGAAAGAAAGAAAGAAAGAAAAAAGAAAGAAAGAAAGAAAGAAAAAAGAAAGAAAAAAGAAAGAAAAAAGAAAGAAAAAAGAAAGAAAAAAGAAAGAAAAAAGAAAGAAAAAAGAAAGAAAAAAGAAAGAAAAAAAGAAAGAAAGAACGAAAGAAAGAAAGAAAGAAAGAAAGAAAGAACGAAAGAAAGAAAGAAAGAAAGAAAGAAAGAAAGAAAGAAAGAAAGAAAGAAAAAAAGAACGAAAGAAAGAAAGAACGAAAGAAAGAAAGAAAGAAAGAAAGAAAGAAAGAAAGAAATAAAGAAAGAAATAAAGAAAGAAAGAAATAAAGAAAGAAAGAAAGAAAGAGAAAGAAAGATAGATAGATAGATAGATAGATAGGTAGATAGATAGATAGGTAGATAGATAGATACATAATAGAGAGAGAGAGAGATCCACCCATAAAATTGTATTTTCCTGATATCTGCGCCTTTACAGAAATAAAATTCTAAAATACAGCACAGTTTTGCGGAAAGTTCACTCATGTTCACGGCGTAATACCTTCATCTAATTAGAAGAATTCCACCACCACTTTCTGCATATCTACTACCTTGAACTGTCAGCTGTGAAATGACGTTAGGCTTGATCTGCTGCGGCTCATAGTGTCCCTGAGATTAAGTACACTAACGCAATCTCTTGCGTAAACGGTTCAATACTTTCTAGACGACCTGATAGCTTGTTCTACAAATCATGCATATTTAACCTACTAATCCAATTTATTAAACTCTCTTTTTCTATTCTTATTGACTGTTATTCTTTTCACTTTCTTACAACATTTTCTATTCTCTTTCGAGTTCACCTGCACGTTCTTGGTCTATGTCATATCCTCCTCCTCTACTATGTACACTCATGTCCAAAATGATTGTCGCATATCTATAATGTCTTCTTGTAAGAATATAATTTGATAATGATTTTGCAGGGTACTTTTAATACTGAAACTGTGTGTATAATCGGGAAATGTATATTTGTGGTAAATTTCATAGGAAAAGAATTGGAAATACGAAAATGATAAGAAGTAAAACAATATGTTGCTAAATGGACATTTTATTTTCGTTTTATTGTTCTTATTTACTGCTCTTTTGACATGAAATTTGCCACATACATGTCTTTGCCTATTATAAACATACTAACATTATAAGAAATACTGGGCAAATTCGTTATCAAATTATATTCCTACAACAACATATTTATAGACATGCGACAATAATTTTGGAAATGAGTGTACATGAACATAATTCTTGTCCCTCTTTACTGTAACGTTGTTTTCATGTTCTGCTCTTGGAATATCTTACCTATCACTCCTATGTAATCCACATCACATTCTCTACACTGCAATTTCTGCTTTATTGTGTCTCACTTTGTTTTGTTATTCGCTCTTTCATTAAGTTCATTATTTTCTACTCCTTTTCTGAAGTCCTGAAGACTTTCCTGAAGCCTTTGTTGTTGTTGTTGTTGTACTAGTAGTAGTAGTAGTTGTTGTATTGCTAGTTTGAAATACTATCCCTTAACAATCTGTGACACGGAAGAAATATTTTTTATGTACATAAATGTTTTGACTGACAAAAATGCAGAAGATTTTTGCCAGAAAATTCCGTAAATTACATAGTTCTGGATTGTAACATAAATGGATCATGGCTATATACCAAGTATATGTAGTTCAAGTAATACAACTTTTCCCTAAAGATGTAATAAAATTTCCCATTTAACTTTAGCTTTGCATTGGTGCATATTTATCCTTTTTAGGTCATATTCGCATATTTTCAGTGTATGTTTTTGTGATTTTTAGCGTATATTTGCATGCATATTTTTCTGTTTTTAGTGCATATCGATCCGAAGTCTAATCATTATTCATGTAACTTCCATTTACTCTGTTTAAAATACAAAATTGCTATCTGTTATGAAGTATGGTAAAAGTTAAAAGCTGCACCATCTAGGAGTGACGAGTTGTCATGTTTGTTACGAAGATTGGATCATTTGTTCATTAAGTGAATTATTCAAAATGGTAGCTGGGTCAGTTGTCTTTTGGATGATTTGTCCAAAATGATAAGACGTAGGATTTGTCCATCGGGTGATTTGTCAAAAATGATAATTGGAGCATTTGTCCATTTTCACATTAGGATGATTTGTCCTACTCTCGAGAAAGTATATGTTATTAATATGGAAAGATGCTGGACTACATTCGGAAAGAAGCTAAATTTAACATGACGTTTATTTTAAAGGAAAAAGGAAGTTTATGGGATTAATTACTTCCCACTCAGTTGAATTCAATAAGTATTGAATATAAGCTTACTTTTGTAATGCAGACATAAACTATACTATCACCTCCACTTTACCCTGAATATTAGGGATTGTATTCTCTATACTATTAATAAGCTCCAAGTTTAACTTACCTGCCTATTGGTACCAACGTCAAGTGTTATAGGTAAACACTGATATGGTTTTATTCCAGCAAGGGCTGTATACAATGCTAATTTGCCAACAGGAATGCCCATTCCATAAGCACCAAGATCACCTAGTCCCAATATTCTTTCGCCATCTGTTACAACTATAGCTCTAACATCTGGTTCTGGCCTGGAACAAAAAAGCACTTTTGCTGTTGTTCGTTTCTTTATTTTAATGATAGCGCTACAAACACTAGAAATCTAAATTAAAAATTGACATTTGAATGAATGCTGAGGATCATTACTGAGAGAACACGATGCCACATATACACTATCAAGACTTTTCTTTTCAATTTTAATATTATTCTCAGCATTAAGGCTATATAAAACCAGGAC
>NW_027658172.1:0-10443 GCF_964235325.1 Thermobia domestica
CCTTTGATCCTTGATAAGTTCAGTAGAAAAGGCCCGAATTGCTAGGGCACTGACGCTCTGTATATCACTGGTGCAATCTAAATACTTCTGAAGGAGATCAATGCCTTCCTTGCTGGTGCCTGAAACATTACAACATTTCACCTTGATAATCAACTAATTAAGAAATGCGATAACGCAAGTACAGGTTTAAATATTAAGAAATTATAAGAGAACAATAAAACCAAAACTGAAACAATTAGCTAGAAGAATTTTTATGAACAATTCTCTAGCGCAAAATTAGAACTGAGGTGCTAGTAACTACATAAAATTGACAGAACGTGAAGATAACGCAAGCTTTATTCACACGTGTCTTTTCGTCAAGAACATTGAGAATGCAAAAATGTAACATGGAACATATTTCTACTATCATCGTATTACTACTTTGTAAGTTCTGTATTTCCTTTGTAGTCAGCCTTAGTCATTTACGATTGACATTTAAAAAAATATATTAAAAAAAGAAGCAGAAACCGTAGATGAATTTATGGAAGCTCTCTTTGTTAGTATTTGAAAGTCATCGTGAAGGATAAATACTGACTACTGCTCCTAAAATACAGGAAATGAAATGAAATCTTTAAGTTTAACGTCACACGATTATGCCTTTAGGCTAAGGAAGATGATGATTAAGGCAAATTAATGATGATGGAATAATTAGTGGAAGGAAACGGGAGTACCCCGAGAAAACCAATGGACATGTTATTGTCCACCACAAATTTACTTGGGCAGGGATCGAACTAGAGACCCAACGCACCAGGGGTACGCGCTGTACCACTGAACCACCGAGCCCCTCCTCCTAGAATATAGAAGAAGAGGTGTAAGACTAAGGCTCTGTAGTTGAATATTAAGAAGTTAGCTGAACTGCACACTACTTGTACTACATTAGACAATACGCTGTCAAATTCTCGTTAACACACTTTATTCCAATTATTTTTCAGTTCCCTATATACTCATAGGGTTCCCACTCAACCCTCAATTAACTTAACAGCATTGACTATAATACAATAAATCCAACACGGGGATACAGTTTCCTACAATTCTCTGATATTTCAATCCCATCTTCATTATGACCATTACAACTACCACAGAATATCGACTTAGTCCAACCAATTGACGGGAAGCAAGGTAGCTTAGTGGTAGAGCGCTCACCTCTGTGCGTGGGGTCTCTGGTACCATTTCCGACCAAGTAAGTTTGTGGTGGACAACATCGTGTCCGTGGGTTGTCTCGGGGTACTCCCGCTTCCTTCCACTTTCTCATTCCACCAATTCTTCCATAATTATTCACTTGCCTTAATCATCGTCTCCCTTAGCCTAATGGGCATAATCGTTGGACGTTAAACTCAAAGATTTCATTTTCCAATCAACTGAGCATGTGCGGAATTTCGGTACAATTTTCATACTCAACAGTTTTGACACATTACTGCTGGGTTTCAGTATTGTTAGCTGTGTTACTTTTTGTTGCTGCATGCCTTGTATTTACCTAATTACGGAAACCAGATTTTGTCAAGATTTCCTTGGTCTGGGATTAATTTTGATTTTTTTTTTTTTTAACAAAAACAGTTTGAATAGACATGTTTCACATTGTGATTTCTTTGTCATAATTATAATCCCTTCAAAATTAATTCCGTACGCAGGATACGGACTTAATTCAGTTGCAAAAATTCAATTGTGCTCTAGATGAATGAATGCGGAAGCGTGAACGAGCGAACTTGATGATGCCATTGTATTATCGTTTTCGTTTTTTTTTAATGCGATTTTTTTTTTTAAAGAAAAAGTAAATTTGAGATTTAGGCGTTCTGTCAGTTGTCTCTTTTACTGGTTAAATTTTGTATGTAGTCTTTGGACCAGCCAGAAGTTGTCATATTAAACTAATAGAGAACTTGATGACAGAGAACTGTGAGAGTAGGTGACCGGCAAGGTAAGCCGAACACACGGCAACTTGTACTTTTTCAAGTTTTTGAACTTTTATTACTAAGTTTTGCTTATCACGGAGATTAACATACCAAAACAAAATTAGGTTCAATATTAATAGACCAAAATCATATCCACGAAAAAATTAAATGTCGACTAAAAGCAGGGAATCCGTGTTACTATTCCGTTCAAAATCTCTTGTCGTCGCGAATTCTGTCGAGGAATTTGAAGCTTAAAATATATAAAACGATAATCATGCCTGTTCTTCTATGTGGTTGCGAAACATGGTCGCTTACTCTGAGGGAAGAACATAGACTGAAAGTATTTGAGAATAAGATCCTGAGAGGAATGTTTGGACCCAAGAGGAACGGAATGGCGAAAACTTCATAACATGAAACTACATAATTTATATCGTTTACCAAACATTGTTAGGATCATCAAATCTAGAAGGCTCAGGTGGGAAGGTCATGTAGAAAGAATGGAAGAAATTAGCAATACTTTCAAAGTTTTAACTCCAAACTCAATCGGAAAACGACCATTAGAAAGACTTATGCGTAGATGGAAGGACTATATTAAGATGGATCTCGCAAAAATAGCAATGCAAAGTGGAAACTGGATCCAGTTAGCTAAGAACAGAAGTCAATGGAGAACTTTTGTGAAATCGGCATTGAGCGTCCAGGTTCCACTGACCATAGAGTAAGTTGTTTAGTTATCTACGGAGATTTGATTAAGACCTAAATTCATATAAATGTATTGGTAATTGTTGTAACGTCAATAAGAAATCTTACCCGTGAGTAACATTCCAGCCAAATTTCCTTCTTCGGTTAATTTTGTTGTTAATTTCTCCAGATAATCCACTAACTTATTGTCAGAGAGAAAAGTACATGCAAAGGCAACTCGGTCATCCACAGCCATTCCCTCTTCACTCTGGAAGAAATGGTCAACTTCACAACGACGTTCAACACAAAGCATAAACATTTTGGAGAATTAATATTGACGCACTCTTAAGTTAATGATAAAATGAACTGAAATAAAATGAATCCATAAATGTTACGATTATTTTGTTTAGTTGCACGCGTATGCTTTTGTCGTCCATCGCCCAGTCCATCCGGGTTTTAGATGGAACCGGAAACTGGCAATGAGGCGTTTAAGATCTGAGTTTCATCAACATTGTAATTAGATTTATTGAATAATTCGTACTCGTTCTGTCAATACTCACACTAAGTTTTATTAATTTTCGTTAAGTGTATTATTTAATTACTGGAAGAATGTCGTGACAATGGGCGCCCCACTCTTCGACACATACACCCCGCTCCAACGCATACATTTTAATCACGCTTGAGACCCCAGCCATAAGAGCTAAACAAACGGTTCTGATTAGTTGAGAGTTATCCGTTTTTCGCCACGTAACATACATATAGCACAAATCAAACGCCAGTTGCTGTCGGTCCTCGTAGCCAAGCATGCTAGCGAGCGGCCTACTAATGAAAATTGCTTTTGGCGTGGGTTCAAACCCGGAACAAGGAAAGTTTTTTTTTTTTTTAAATTCATAATACTTTTTCATTAAAATAAGATGTAAATAATACTCAATTACCCTTGTACGTAAGATATAATGGATAAATTGTGCTCTTCCTACCATTTACCTAGAGATTTCTGATAACCCTTACAGCTCACAGATGACGAGAAGAACCCTAGCAGAAGTAGTGTGACGTAAGTGTGGGCTCACCCACTTTTCGCACGGGGGTTTCAAGTGACACCACGGAATAGCACACATATAACTTTACCCGGAGTAGCAGACGACATCTAAGTATAGACCACACCTCAAAAACCAAAAATGGACTTGACCGTGTCATTGACCTTTCCCCGCTACCCCTGTTTTAGGGTTCTTCTCGTCATCTGTGAGCTTGTATACACAATGACGTTATAATCAACAGGAGAGCAAGAAGTGGGACCCACACGAAGCGAGGGGTTGTAGGGAATGGTAGGGAGTTAGAGAGACCATTTGGTCGTGATGTAATGTCACGTGGTAATTAGTCCACTTTGCACACAACTTTATTGATAAAACAAAGTGATTCACTTATGTTACGAAACACAGTTGAGCGAGCGAAGCGTGTTAAAAGCCCCACAGGGCTCATTTTATTCCACCTTTGCCCCCATGATAATACCACATGACATTACGTAACACTCGGGTGGTGCAACTGCGATGTAAATATAACCTCTCTTGCTTCCTTGTGACCAACTTAAAATATTGGCTAGGGTAGCGCGTGAAAAAATATATGTCCAGCGCCAGAGCCACCCATTTTACAGAGGTGGCTGAACCTCTGAGGTAGACTCAAACAAGGATAGAACAACACCACCATGGCTTAAAGTATGTCGTGATAAATAATAATAAAAGGTGGTGATATAGCTCATAACGAGCTCTAGTCTAACAACTAAACCACTGGCAAGACAGCCTTTATGGGCCTAAGCTGCTAAAACGCCATCTGTTAGCGACCGGCTGAACTACATTCAGCCTAACGACGAACACGTGGTCAGCGCGCTACGCCACCCTGCCTCTGACAGGTGTATCAGGAGCTCCCTAGACCTAGTGCCCGTCACGTGTTTTGTTCACGTCACTCCCCATTTTGCCTCACGACGCTGGGTGAACGCCGAAAATTGGGACGTATCGGCCGGGAATCGAATCCGGGACCACACAGACGTAAGTCCAACGCTCTAACCACTGAACTACGATGTCCCAAGAGCTCTATTCAGTCATGTAAATAACATGAAATAAACTATGCTAAAGAGAGTAAAGAGACTCACGCTTAGAAGTTTCAATTTTGTCCGGTAGATGTCAACCGCTGGAGAATGTCTGCTGCCATGTAGCTGGATTACGTGCAACTTCCAGCATTCTACAATCAAACACCTTTGTTTCAATAGTATAAAATGAAATACGGATAGTACTAGTTAAAGTCGCCGTTACCCGTGACACTCCGTTAATGAACTCGGCCGAGATAATTATCTATTGCAAAAGCAGAAGTGAAAAATCAGTTATCCTGTGGAGTAACGGACGGACGGACGGACTAATAACTTTAAATGGATGAAGGAAAATGAAAAAAGAAGAGAAAGTAAATATGAAAGAAGTAATTTTTTTTTCAGTAGAAGAATCAATTTTGGACGCGAAAGATGAGAAGAAGAGAGTGAAAATAATAAGAGCGGTGACAATAATTAACGAAAATGCTCATGTAAGAAAGGGGAACCTTAAAAAAGAAGAAAAAGAGGGCTTAAAATGACTGGATAATAATAATATAACATCTACGTAATAACAACAAAGGTTGATAATATCTGAAGGTTGAAAATATCGGTTATGAAGATATTTATGCTAGTTAACGTCTGATGAAGGTAACAGTAAGTTATTGAAACTGTTACTACTTATTTTAATTTTAACTAAAAAAAAGGTATATACTCTGGTCAGAAAAGTATTAATTATTTAAGGATTATGGAAATAAAAAGGTAGGAAGAAATGAATGAATCTACGAAAGCTTACCACAAACTCGTATCAGTGAGGAGTGAACTGGAAATTCTTCACATTAGTGGTCAAGAGATTGTTATTGAACCACTTGATTCTGCTTGGACAGGTGTTACATGTTCAAGATAGATAATGCTCATCGACTTTACACCATTATTTGTGCCTGTCTTAATTAACACTTTAATACTTTATTATTACTATTTAACTGCTGTATGTATCCCAACTTGTCTTCACGACACTTATCACCACCGAGATATCTGAAGTCCCCACCATGGAACTACCTAGAACCTCGTGCATTGCAAAAGAGCATGTTCGCTATTAGTGTATACAAGAGTTCTTAATTATTTTAGTTAAACATACCAAATTTATATCCTGTAGGTAAAAGAAAAAAAATAAATGCAAGAAAATGATGTTAAAGAATTGATTGATCTGGAGCTAGAAGGCGACTCTTTTAACATTTTTTTTAAAGTGCGAGGAGTGATCAGAAAGTAAGGTTACAAAGCCTGCAGTGAAACGTGTATATATTATTTCATACAACCAATACAGCCAACAGATAGTACATACGAGGAGTGATCAGAAAGTAAGGTTACAAAGCCTGCAGTGAAACGTGTGTATATTATTTCATACAACCAATACAGCCAACAGATAGTACATACGAGGAGTGATCAGAAAGTAAGGTTACAAAGCCTGCAGTGAAACGTGTGTATATTATTTCATACAACCAATACAGCCAACAGATAGTACATACGAGGAGTGATCAGAAAGTAAGGTTACAAAGCCTGCAGTGAAACGTGTGTATATTATTTCATACAACCAATACAGCCAACAGATAGTACATACGAGGAGTGATCAGAAAGTAAGGTTACAAAGCCTGCAGTGAAACGTGTGTATATTATTTCATACAACCAATACAGCCAACAGATAGTACATACGAGGAGTGATCAGAAAGTAAGGTTACAAAGCCTGCAGTGAAACGTGTGTATATTATTTCATACAACCAATACAGCCAACAGATAGTACATACGAGGAGTGATCAGAAAGTAAGGTTACAAAGCCTGCAGTGAAACATGTATATATTATTTCATACAACCAATACATATTCTCCATATCGGTTGAGGCACCTGTCGCATCGTGGGATGCGTCTGAAAATTCCCTCCTGGTAAAAATCATGTCCTTGCATGTTTAGCCACGTTGCCACGAAGTGTTTCAACCTCCTCGTCTGAAGCGAAGCAACGGCCTCCTAGATACTCCTTCAAGTTCGGGAACAGGTGAAAGTCGCTTCGAGCGAGGTGCGCACTGTAGAAAGGGTGGTTATGTCCCAGCGAAACTGCCTTAACCCTTTTAGGATTTTTGGTAACGTTTGTTATCATGGCGTTCTAGGTATTTAAGCCGGATTTCTTTCATTAGTCAAATCAAGGATGGATCAAAGAACACCCCAGATGCGTTTTGGAACCAGATGGTCAACTTGGCGGAGCGGCGCCAAGTGGGGGCGAAGGGGCGTGACTTTTTTTATTTTTCTTAAGGCAAATTTCAAAAAAATTTTCACGCCTTTAGTTTTCAGGATACCAGATTGGAACTTTACATACAGATGTATACTGAAGAAAATGGCGTTTGAATCGACTTTAGGTCAAATAGGAATGACGCAGAGTACATTTTTGAAGTATATATATATATATATATGAAAAAATTGGTCACCTTCAGACTCAAAAATTTCTCCCGACCTCAATTTTCACGATACAAGAATGAAATTTCGCACACGTATTTGTACATAACAACATATATATATATTAAATTCAGATCCCTACGTGAACACAGGCCCATGCCAGAGGGGCACAAAAATTTCTAAAAAACATTTTTTTTCGAAAAATCTAATTTTTTTTCGATTTTCTTGTTTCTGCTGTATAATACGGACAAGACAGTGGTACCGTTGGGAAGTATGATCTATCCTGAAAAAAACGAGGTATGAACCATGATCTTACGATAAATAGTAAGGAAGCAGTAGCTGTTTGAGTGAAAGTCTAAAATTTACTTCAAAAAGTGGAAATCCTAAAAGGGTTAACAGTGTGGTGGTCTTCTGGGCTGTATGCGGGCGAGCGTTTTCTCTACCTGTCGCAACTTTCGACACTATTCTGCGACATGCTGACGAAACATGACAGTCTCTTCGTACCAGCTGCTGGTGAACTTCAGTCGCGGTTACATGTTTCGCCCACAGAAATCGAATAATTGGGCGGAGTTCTTCGCCAGACCATTTTTCTAAACGAGTCGCCATTTGTGTATACCTGCAACTAGCGCAATACGTAGTGGGTGGTTGAAATTCCGCACAGTTGCTGACTCCATGTATTAAAATTACCGCACATATCTCATTCTCCTATAACAGACGAAACTCCAGGAATATCGGCCTTATAACCTTAGTTTCTGATCCTCCCTCGTATATATTCTACCTCGTCTAGTAAAACATTATCTTTTATTTGATGAGAAATGAGAACTCAGAGAGAAACTACATATACAACCCATTATCACATATTTGGGACCGAACCATAACCCTGCTTACCTTTTACCACTGAATTATTGTGAATCTGCGATGATACTTTAACTGAAGACCGTAAGATGTTGACTATTGTCATTTTCTTGGATCTGAAACTGGCTAAGATATTAAAGGAAATGAAATGCCGAGATAAGGACCTAAATACTTACAAGTACATTCTCATAGTTATCCTCATCCGCTGTAAGGAATGCAAACATGGCTCGCAAATAAGGATTTGTAAGCTGAGTCCTGGACGTTAAACACATCTCTCGCCAAATGCTGTTCTTGTCATCGGAAAATCCTGAAAACCAAAGTCAAGGTAAAAGCTTCAATACGAGTCTCTGATAAACCAATATATAAATTAATTAAGAGGTGATAAAGTAGAGCACATAAAAATATATCCACTCTCTAAAACATTACTCTAACTACCAGGACATTTCCTAAGTTCTTAGCATTCAAGCAGCAACGGTATTTAAGAGTCTAAATCAATCAAAATATAAAATGAAGGTATTCCTATCTATAGGATTCAAGAATCCTCACACAGCCACATACACAAGAATGAAAATAATCGATGCATCGTGATTTCAGATTTTTCCTGGACGCAAATTTCAATATACGAAGATGGAAATACTGTTAATTCATATTGAGGATGAAAGAAGATATGACCACTCCCGGAAGAAAAGGTCAATTTTGTAGATTAGGGAGGAATTGAACTCATTCGTGGCTAAGCGGTTAGCGTATGCGTCTTTGGCGTGGGAGACCCGGGTTCGAATCCCGGCGGGAGTTCATGTGGTTCGCATTTCACGTTAATAAGTAGGTCCCGTCTCATATAGCCTCGCTGCTGAAAGAGACGTTAAACTCAAAACTCAACTCAACTCCGGGGACGAATTTCCCCCTGAAATCAATACTGAATGCAATATTTTTAATTACTGAAATGCCGCGTGCTGTATTGCAAATTGGATCTTTACTCAACTCCGTTTCACACTTTTCTGCCAGCAACTGTCCCTTCACATGATACTGTTTAATTTTTTAGTCAAGATTTTTCTTTTTTAAAGAGTATTCATTGAACCATTATCCAGAATTTTCGACATCAGTCAACAAGAATCAATTCCGCACAGCATGAGATAACGCACTGAGAACGTTCTGCAAATAATTGGATAAAAGTCGTTAGGACAGATACGTTTTATTCACTTGATTCTCTGCGTTTAATGCTTTTTGTTGTCCTCCTTTACTCCAAACATCCAGTAGTTCTTATTAAATAATAATAATAATAATAATAATAATAATAATAATAATAATAATAATAATAATAATAATAATAATAATAATAATAATAATAATAATAATAATAATAATAATAATAGTAGTAGTAGTAGTAGTAGTAGTAGTAGTAGTAGTAGTAGTAGTAGTAGTAGTAGTAGTAGTAGTAGTAGTAGTAGTAGTAGTTGTTGTTGTTGTTGTTGTTGTTGTTGTTGTTGTTGTTGTTGTTGTTGTTGTTGTTGTTGTTGTTGTTGTTGTTGTTGTTGTTGTTGTTGTTGTTGTTGTTGTTGTTGTTGTTGTTGTTGTTGTTGTTGTTGTTGTTGTTGTTGTTGTTGTTGTTGTTGTTGTTGTTGTTGTTGTTGTTGTTGTTGTTGTTGTTGTTGTTGTTGTTGTTGTTGTTGTTGTTGTTGTTGTTGTTGTTGTTGTTGTTGTTGTTGTTGTTGTTGTTGTTTATTTCTGTGCCATGAACAGCCTAACGGCAAAAATTTTATCAAACAAGATTAATACATATAATAGATATAAACAAGATTAATAATAATAATAATACTTGTACTTAAAGAACTAAAATAATAACGCTTGTTCAGGCTTGTAGATAAATAGCTATGCTTATTGCCTACCTGACAAAGCCATCGCAACAATATTAAGATTGGAATCTGCCTCCGGATTATCAGCGGCTGCTGCTCCTTTGTTCAGGATGTCAATGGCTTTCCGAATTCTCAAATTAAACACTGCAATGGCTGCAGCTTTCGCATATTTCTTTAGTTTATCAAGGAAGTTATTGAGAGCAAGAGTGTCTTTGTCAAATCTCCATCCACACAGCTGTAATGCTTTCTCTCTTTCCTCACACCTGGAAAATAAACCTTATCATTCAGGTTTCGTCCATAACTTCGGCATATTTTGTGAATTAAAAATAAATACAAGGTAATCTACCAACAAAAACGGAGGTTGGAGGAAAATATTTGTAAAGACGAACCGTCACTGTAACACATACACACACACTCTATAGATAGATAGATAGATACCACAATATTGCGAGCGCTGATTATATTCAATGTCAGTAAGTTTCTATTCCCGTGTGTTTTAATGTTTGACAGATTTGTTTTTTACATATCCTAACCTTTTAACCATTTTTTAACCATCCTTCATGTTTTTTTATCCTTTTTGAAGTCTACCACAAGCTGATGAAGGAAGTAGCATCTTCCGAAAG
>NW_027658173.1:0-10410 GCF_964235325.1 Thermobia domestica
GCCACTGTATATATATATTCGAGAAATCTCCTAATGACAGCAGGAAAAACTATTTTATTAAAAGTTTATAATACCGATTACGGAAGTATTAACATAGAGTTTCAGGTCAACAACTATTGTATATTTTTCAGTTTGTATATTTTGTAATTTTATATATAGGTCTACTATTGTATATTTTGTAATTTTGTCTGTAATATATATAAACATACCTTATTTAAACATACCAATGGCGGATCTAGCCCTTGGCCGGGGTGACCTAGGACTCTCAGTTTTTAAGTAACAAAAATAATTTGAACTATTATTTATATATTTTTGAAAGTTTATGGTAAATTCATGATATACCTGTGATAGTCTGGGTTCCATCTGCTCCGTCCCAGTTTTTATCTTCTACTATAGATCCGCCACTGAAAAATACTACATTTTTTTGTTTTGTGTGTTATTATCATTCTCTTAACTTTAATCTTAAACTATAGCATAGATAGAGGACTTCATATTACAGTTACATTAAATTATTTTCTATATTTAAGTGTAAATTCATAAATAAAGATTTCCAAGTTCAGCAAACAAAGAATAGTACAAAATAAAATCTCAGAAATCATGTTCATCTGCCTTATTAAGCTCAGGTTACACTGAAGCTAAAGTAACTATGTGCAGAGACGCACGCACGGAGGATCCACCAGGTCCGGACCCAAGGGCGCCCATGTTGTGGTTTCCAAGGGGGGGGGTCAAGTATAAGCGACATTTCAAATGTAGTCTCAAATCTTGCGGTAACTATTCTAAAATATCTATTGGGTTTTCGATCTTCCGAAGCTTTATTTCCTCTAAACGGGGGGGGGGAAGCGCCCCATCTTGTCCCCCCTGATGGGCGCACTTGTCCGGACCCCTCCCTAAACTTGTTTAACAAGGAAATAATTGATGTAGCATGAAAATTTGATCTAACATTCCATCTATACTCTTTCTTTTATAAAAAACACTCTACTTGTACCTGTATATAGGAGGAGGTACTTTACAATTACTTATCGACCTTGCAGATTAACACTTGTTCAATACTATATAGATCTAGTGGGTTGTAGTCAGGGCCGGATCCAGAATTGTCTGAGGGGGGTGCACTATAACTACCAAATTAACCAATCACACTGAAACTCTTCAAAGTGACATGTGACAATATTCTTTATCCCTGACAACACTGATGCATAGAACGGAAGAAAGTATTTTAAACAGGGCCGCAACTGAAATGCAGGGCAAAAATGTCCTTCCCTCCTCCTTTCTTCTGTTTTCTTTCCTACTTGACAAATGTTATATTATTTTGTTTGGTGAATCCTTTTCCTTCAACCTTCAGAAAATCAACTTAAACTATTGCTTTCGCAAAGCTCTGCTTTCTTTTAAGCCCCAAATAAAAACATAATGGCAGAAAGTTTCGGAAAGTCTTGCTATTTTCACTGCTAGCTTCTCATTTTAGATACTGTATATATACAACGAAGAGGGGTGCACGTGCATCTTTGCACCCCCCTAAATCCGGCCCTGGTTGTAGTTTTGGACCACTCCCATCAAAAATTTCTGGGTGCGCGCCTGATCGTGTACAGACATTTTTCCATTTTCCTAAAAATCTGCGCAGACCATTTTGAAGGACCAGAAAAGAGAACATCTGAAGCTAAAAGAAGACATCAGTTAACCTTATTTGTATAAGGTGTTGTTTTCTTAATGAATATTTAAACCGACAATCGCAGCAGATTTCTGCCACTTCCGGTTTAGTACAGAAATTTAATTAGAGACGAAATATATAGACTATTTAGGACCCTTAATTGATTAGAGAAAATCGCTTTTTGCTATTTATTACCTCTATAGCACGACGGTTCATTACTAGAGTGCTTACCTCTGGTGTGTGAGGTCTAGAGCGTCCCTTAAATAAGGTAACTTCTTGTTACGATACCCGCGAAATATATTCTATGTAACCGTAAACGTGCATTAGTGAAATAGCAGCTCCCTACGAGAACGTTAACCCGTGTCGACCTGACAACAAAGTCATTTAACTTTTCCACATTAAAATATAATTTAGAATGTCCAACCGTGATAACGGAGAAACAAAAAGAGACAGAGAAACGAAACTTTGCACGAAGCAACTACAAAAAGGAAGACACCTGCTCGCGTATTGGCGAACATCACCGGATATCATCATTGAAAACAACAATGAAAATGAAGACAAAAGAGATGTTAAACGCAGATCAGTATTGCAAACTTTTCGAGAAAAAACTTTTCGACAAGTGAGTTTGTGGTGGACAACAGGTTTTCTCGGGGTAGTCTGATTTCTTCCTACATTCTCATTCCACCAATTCTTTCATTATCATTCACTTGGTTTAGTCATCGTCTTCCTTAGCCTAACAGGCGTAATCGGGAGAATTTAAACTGAAAGACTTCAATTTCATTTCATTTCTATAGTGATTAACGTTAAAATTAGATATGGTTGATTTCTGCCACTTCTAGTTTGAAGAATGTTAAGATAGAAGATATTATCTATTATTAGACTTTTGAATCGATTCCAAAAGAACTTATTAGACAGCTGAATCGATTCCAGAAAGTTATTAAACAGCTGAATCGATTGCAAAAAAAAAAAAAAAAAAAAAACTTACTAGACAGCTGAATCGATTCCAAAAAGTTATTAGATTTCTGAACCGCTTCTGAAAAGTTATTAGACCGCTGAATCGATTTAAAAAAAAAATGTATAAGAACACTAAATCGATTTCAAATAACGTATTAGAACGCTGAATCGATTTCAAAAAAGTTATCAGACTGCTGGATTGATTCCGATTCTAACGGTTCTCGCTACCAATCATCTTTTTGCTCTATATAGATGTATATTGAAAGGGAAAGTTGTAGGGGTTTCTATCTCTTCTGATTTAAGTGGAGATGAAATGCATTCTTAGGACGCTTCTTGCTATATATTACTGTTTTCGTGTTTTTAGTGATCAACGTTGAAAACATAAATTCTATCACTTACCGTTTGATTATCACCTCTTTCAAAAAAATTTGGTTCTTAACTCTTGAGAGTCTACATCTTGGCCAAAATTGATGGTGATCCATCCGGAGGTTCTTGAGACTATTTATACCCGGAGAGAGGGATGACAGACAGAGTAAAAACATGAAGGAGCTTTGGTATCGTTAAAAGTCATAGTACAGCGACTTTACCTCAGAGCATTTCTCTTTGTTTAGTCATTAGCAAAAATGGAATAGATCTTGCTCGTTATTCGTAATGAATAAGGGAATTGGATCATTAAACGCTCTAAGATTACTGTCCACGAAGTAATGTATTATCACTATATCAATTTGCACTTCCATTATTATTGACTTTGATACCTAGCTTTCTTCTCTCAGTGTTCTAAAAACAGGAGACTCTCCGTTATGTCCATCAGCAACGTCATTTTGGATTTAACTTGCGAGGGGCACGTGCAAAGCATTGCACCGATATAGAAAGGTAACCAAGAAAGTTCCGTCGCTTTTTCAACAACCTCTCTCGATTATCGATAAGTCGTACCTAGAAGATCAAAAATAGTAACCATCAGCATTGACGAACTTCTGCCAACCTTCTGGAAAGCCATGGATTCCCCTCGCGGTAGAACTTGGTGGGCCGTGAAGCGAAGAAAGTGTCAAGTGCACTTTGAACCTCTACTAGGGATTTTAACTGGCATCCTCTAAGGTGATTGTCCAAGAAATGTAACACATGATAACCGGACGGTGCAATACCCGGGGAGTATGGCGGATGCAATTCTGTTTCCCATCCAAGGCGTAAAATGGTGTCTCGGGTCATTGTAGCTACGTGGGACTTAGCGATCTCCTGTAACAGGAGGACACCTTTGCCAACTGCTGACAGTACACAGTTGCATTGATGCTCTGACCAGCTGGTAGCAGTTCCCGATGTATGATGCCGCGATCAATCCACCAAACACATCGGAGGACCTTCTTTTCCCACAGTGCTGGTTTGAGCTGTTTTAGTACTAGTTCATGGGATGCTAACCAATGAGGACGGCGCTGTGGAGCTTCATACACGACGCACTTTCTCATCACATGTCAACACCCTGTCCAGAAATGGTTTCTTCCTCAGATGAGACAATAAAGAAACACAGGTGTCTGCTCACTTTGCCTTCTGGCCTGGAGTCAAAACATGTGGGACCCATCGTTCAAGTTTGTAGTGCTTCCCAAGTTGATGGAGGTGCTCCCGAATGATCTCTCCACTTACACTGAATTGTAATCCCAGTTCCTCACATGTGTGGCCACTGTTGCTGCATGAAGATCTTTTGTCTCTGTGTTGTTCTTCCGGTACCGTATATGGCGCGTCTTCGAATGTTTCATTAGCACTGTCCGTGTAGTCACGACACCCTCACCAAAGGCCTTTCATATCTTCCACCTAGCTAGAGCGGCGTTTAACCCCAGTGTGAACTCGTACAGCATACACACTCTCATGACGCTCCTGGAAGTCCCATGTTCACTCTGCCCTTACGCAAGTTTACGGTGTAACTGAACTGCTACAACCAGGTAGTATGTTGGATATACCCACACCAACAACTGACCTTCGCCTTATTTGCATTCGTATTTAACTCACTGTGTGAGGGCCAATTGAACACAGACCTGCACAAAAAGCGACAGACCTTTCTTGGTTACTTTATAAGTACAGTTTTATAATTTTTCTTTAGTACATTCCTACACAAGTTGATTAAAATATATATTTCAACTTACGGGGAGAATTTACTCCTGCTTTTTATCAAATGATGCCACTGGTACACGTAATCGTAGCAGTAGAATGGTAAGAAACATATAATCATGTCCAGGAATTAATATCTGGAATAATACAGTATGTTTATAAATGAATGGCGCGGTTTTAAAAATTAATAATAAACCTATTTGTTACTTTATATGAGCAGCTTTACAGCATAAGCAGCGGCTACTGTCAAAGTTTCTGATGCATTAATCATAACTCTACACCTTTGGTCACACGACACACATCTACACGGTAATCAAATTCTTCCCATACTCAGTGTATATCGTTCGTCGTGATGGCCTGCAGTGCATAAGTTAATCCGATCAGAAACTTCTTCAAGGGACACGGGCGTTAGCGCTTCATAAAATCTGTCTTTAACAATCCCCCAAAGAAGGAAATCGCATGGTGTTAAATCCGGCGAAGGGATGGCCAATGGAGAAGATTGTTGTCTTATGTTGTACCACGTTCAATCTCTCTCCACTACTTTTCTTCACAGAAGTGACGCCTTTTCATTTTCTCTGCTGATTTAAGGGTCTGCACTAATCGTATTTTGTACAGTTTAAAACATAGCCGCTTACGCAACACCTTCTACACCGTATTCTTTAGCATGTCCAATTCCCTACTTGCTTTACTAAACGACTTTCGAGAACTTCGAGAACGTCTCTCGTACTCTTTCAAGCTTTGAATTGCCTTTACACAGGCATCCAGTTTCCTCGAACTGTCAGTACCACTTATTTATGTTATTCTTGTTGGTTTGTCTTTCCTAAACTGTGAATGAAACTCATGCTTCACTGTAACCACAGATCTGGATACCGGTACCTCAAAACGTAGCACACAGAAAGTCTTTTCCTGTTGTGACACCATCTCGGAAACTGATGCTGCGGTCCCGCAGTAAGCAGGACAAACTAATGAACATGACAAGCAAACATCAGGAAGCGCACGAGAAACTTGGACGGTTATCACTGCTTACGGTGTACATTTTACACATGTAAGGTAAAAAAATAGATTTATTATCAATTTTAAATAACGGCACTATTCATTAATAAATATGGTGTCATAATAAATTGTGGAATAGTGAGCTTCGTTTCACAGTCTGAAACTAAGATAGAGTTCCCAAATTACGAATTTAATACTCAAACATGGACGTACTAACAATAATTTCGTCAGTAAAAATAATTTTGTGATGTGTACGGGAAACATAATACGTTGTACATTGCTTCACGGTACAAATACCAAAAACCTTTTACAGCTTTGCTTATAGGAAAGAGTAATACCCAAACTAATTTTCACTGTTACTCATTATATACTTCTGATATGAGTAGTTTACAAGGGTATTATATAAGTACATTTACTTGAAGAATACATTTACGTAGTTATTAACTATTTTAATATTGCATTTTGTTTGATGTTATCATCAGAGATGTGACTGAAAGAATAACCCAAATCATTGTAACTAATTAAAAAATATGTTATATTATTCTAAATACGCGGTTAGAAAGTTGTTGGACCCTGTTTCGTTAACCGAGCAGTCGGTTGCTCTAACATGCTAACTAGATTACCGGTTACAGGCTATGATTGGTAGTGGTAACTACGTGATCGGTTAGCGTACCACTGTGAGTTATTACATTGTAACCTAGCAATATTAACCTGAAACACCTCCGTAATTTGTGGTGGATCCTAAACAAGGCTGCGATCACCTTATCTCGTTAACCTTTTTGGCTTGGTTGCTGGGACTTACGACTTTGTTGTCCCTATATTGACAAACTAACTTTGTTGCTGTCCAGCTTTTTCTTGTTTACTAGTAACCTTTGTTTTTTTTTTTTTCGTGTGTCTTTGCCGGTTATAACATACTAACATTATAAGAAATACATGGCGAAATCGTTATCAAATTATATTCCTACAACAAGATATTTATAGACGTGCGACAATCATTTTGGACATGACTGTACATTATTTGTTTCGTAAGACAAAGAGAACCAAGATGGCTTCTAACTTGACAGACTGTGTACCAAGGTGTTAGAAAAAGCGATATACAGTGATGTCATATAGTTATGAAGAATATATCTGTGTGTCTGGAGATTCCGAATACTGTACAACGACTGAAACATCTAGGGATGCGCTCAAGACAAGATTTGTGGCTGTCTCGTCTCGAAAATGTACTGTAAAAGTGATGCCTCGACTCGAAAAATGTATATTTTTCTATTGGAAGAGCCGTGTCTCGACTCGAATTTTGTCAGGAAAATCCTGTCTCGACTCGTCTCGTGCGCATCCCTAGAAACATCGACGTCTGAAGGTAGGTATTGATATTATTTATGAAAGAAAAATTACATAGACTTCGTGACGTGTTGTTGGTCAAGTGGATTGTATGCCAGAACGAACTATGTCAGTTTTGTCAGTGTTTTAGACGCGCATTTCCTGTAGTGATAAGTTGAGAATTCCTTTTGTTAGCATGTACAGAATCAAAGTGAAACACACTTGCTTATTTCGTCATAATTTAATTCGTTGTGTATTGTGGGAGATGGGCATTTTCTCAGATAGTTATCTCTTGCACAAATAAAAATGTGGCTGCCTATTGTAGTGTAAGTGAATTAACGAAAGCGCTGAGACAGTTTCTGTCCGACTCCGATGAACTGTTAGCATTAGATTCTTATTGACTTATTGAATTTTTCTTTATATCGAGAATTTTGCCTTTAGGTTCTATTTGATCACCTACCTAGGATATTCTGAGAGACAATGCATTTGAATAATATGAAAATAATAATTCAATAGCATAACATGAGACTGTAACGTAACGATCGTTATAGAGGAAGAAACACCCCCACCCACCCACTCACTCACACACACACACACATACATACATACATACTTACATATTGTAGAGGTATATGGATTTTAAGATTTTATTTTTGGTGACGGAGATAAAGATTCATTTTAATTAAAATTGAAAAGATTAAAATACGGTGATAATGTAATGTTATGTCATACGAACACGTGCATTTGTTTGTTTATGTTAATTGCCACACATGCTTGTATTTATGTTGTGTTGTCATTGAAATCATGGCGAGACGCTAAATCGTCAGATTGTTTGTTTTGTTTTGTAAAGATGAAAATCGTGAAATGTAATGTCATCAATGTGCAATCTAATTTGTTAACATTGACACAATTTGAATGTGACCCAACTTTCAGATCTGCAGAGATTGTTAGTCTGGGAATTTGGTTCGATGTAATACGGGTTGAAACAAATATTTCAACAATAGCTGAGGTAAACACAATTGAACACGTATGGCAAGATAGCCCCCCCCACTTTAGAAAATTGAAACAATGACTAGGTCATTCGTTTGTACTACGTTTGTACCGTTTGTACCGAAAATATTTTCGTTTGTACCATTTTCCTTATAGGGGTACCTGAGAGGTCAACTGGGGGGGCTATCTTGGCGCCAAGATAGCCCCCCGGTATCACAGCACAAAAAATTGGAATACACCATTCGAAAGCAAATCGTTTGTACCGTTTGTACCGAAAAAAGTTTTATTTGTACCCTGATAGTTTTCGATAAAGAGGGGATGATATTTGGGGCGGGGGGCTATCTTGGCGCCAAGATAGCCTCCCCGTATCACAGCACAAAAATTTGAAATACACCATTCGAAAGCAAATCGTTTGTACCGTTTGTACCGAAAAGACTTTTGTTTGTACCCCGATAGTTTTCGAGAAACAGGGGATGATATTTTGGGCGGGGGCTATCTTGGCGCCAAGATAGCCTCCCCGTATCACAGCACAAAAATTTGAAATACACCATTCGAAAGCAAATCGTTTGTACCGTTTGTACCGAAAAGACTTTTGTTTGTACCCCGATAGTTTTCGAGAAACAGGGGATGATATTTATGGCGGGGGCTATCTTGGCGCCAAGATAGCCTCCCCGTATCACAGCACAAAAATTTGAAATACACCATTCGAAAGCAAATCGTTTGTACCGTTTGTACCGAAAAGAGTTTTGTTTGTACCCCGATAGTTTTCGAAAAACAGGGGATGACATTTGGGGGGGCTATCTTGGCGCCAAGATAGCCCCCCCGTATCACAGCAGAAAAAATTGGAATACACCATTCGAAAGCATATCGTTTGTACCGTGTGTACCGAAAAAAGTTTTGTTTGTACCCTGATAGTTTTCAAGAAAGAGTGGATGGCGTTTGGGAGGCTATCTTGTACGCAAGATTGGCCCCCTAATATGTACTTTTTCCATGCCCATTAATAAGTATTATGTGTCTATTCATGTGAATTTATGTGAATTTAGATCTCTTGATGTACATATCCAAATGAAAAGAAGGACTTGTTGGGAATAAGGCAACGTTAAAACTGAATCGGCGAGTGGGAAAACAGTGTGAGTCCAAAATAAGCCATTTTGAGTTAAAGGCGAAAATAACACTAAAGATGTAGTACTACAAGTTGTAATCAAGAGCAGTGCAATTTGCAAGACTTCGCACGTTATAACAGAATGCTATAATGTCGACTGTACATTTGTGGCATTAACAAACGAAAGTTCTTTCTTCAAACATCTCAAAATGCGTTTTGTGCACTAGTAGTGTTTTTCCGCTCAACGATTCAATTAAATTTAATCTATTTGTGCCCTTTTCCGTAAATAAATACCGTAAAAAGCATAACGAAGTGTGTACAAATTCAGAAAGAAACTGGATTTTCAGAAATAATTTTAAACAAAGAAAACTAAAAGATGAAATGTTTGCTCACCTAAACTGCGTCCTTCCACGTTTCAGCTTTACACCAACTGAAAAAATTAGCTGTTTATATCTGTCACATTAACGGCTCGAGAAGTTTGCCGGTTTCATAAGCGCGCCATAGACGCACGCACTTGCATTACCAACATGTATGAAAGGTTTTTTGCCCACACACGTACCAACGTGCTGTCCAACATACTGAAAGTAGTTTGAGAAATGTGGAGGACGAGGAAACGCGTGCTTTTTCTTTCTGCAACTGCACGACCTTGGCATGCGACGGAGGAGAGAGTCACGTGATTTCTTCCGCTGTCGTGATTGGCGGACCTAAATATAAAACAGCCACCTTGCATGAACGAGCCCATACACGGTAAATATGCATGCAGAACGGCAAAAACATCAAACATGTTTTCAGAAGATTTTGAAAACTTTCAACATGAATGAACGAGGCCATACACGATCAACTTGCCTGTGGTTTTATCATTTTTCATACAAGTCGGGCTGTTTCTTCAGGCATGTGTTTACGTGTATGGGCCGCTATAGACAATAGACGAAAGCAAATAGGCCATTGCTGAATAATACGTATTTACTTAAGGAAAAGGGCAGAAATAGAGAAAATTTAATTGAATCGATGAGTGGAAAACTACTATAGTCCACAAAACGCATTTTGAGATATTTGAAAAAATAACTTTCGTCAGTTAATGGCACAAATGTACAGTCAACATTATAGCATTCTGTTATAACGTGCAAGGTCTTGCAAATTGCACTGCTCTTGATTACAACTTGTAGTACTACATCTTTAGTGTTATTTTCGCCTTTAACTCAAAATGGCTTATTTTGGACTCACACTGTTTTCCCACTCGCCGATTCAATTCTAACCTTGAGTTATTACTGAAAAATTCATTTTTTTTTTATTTTGATATGCAGAACCAGAATTC
>NW_027658174.1:0-10362 GCF_964235325.1 Thermobia domestica
AAGAGAAGACTTTTATAGAATCCGTGGAAACTTCTTTACTGATTTTTTTTTCAGAAGCGGAGTAAGTTTATCGGAAGTCATGCTTGAAAGTTTTACTTGATTGAAGTTTCTAGGACTCAAATAATCCATAAAGTATTTTGCTTCTTGAAGTTTAAAGAAATACTCGAAGCTACCGTATCCAATATTGTGCTGAACGCTTCTATGCAGTAACTGGTCATTGGATCAGAGGTAGCTTCTTCTTCATATTCATAGAGAAACATTCTTTCCGCCTCTTAAGGCGAGTTGTCTACAGGTAGTAGAAACAGGAATCAAGTTCTAATTCTTTAAATCGTTATTGGCCCATTCATCAAATCTTAACACCACATTCTTAACAGATTCAAAATCATCTCTCTGCTCCTTCAGTTGGGACAGAGTCTAATCATTCGATACGACTACAATAAAACAGCACCATGTGTCTGGAGATAGTTTGACAGAGTGGTCGTCGCTTGAAATATTCTCAGGAACACGTATGCTGTCAGAATTGTTTTAAACTTGAGAAAAATCTTCTATATATCATTTCGCTTTACACATTTACAACTATGATATTTTCAGTAGAAGCAATTTTCTTCATTATGGTCAACTCTATGTACATACAAAGCACTTTCTGGGTTCGAAAAGATGACCAAACAATTCTCAAAGCAGAGTGTTCTCCGCCATCTTGTTTCTGCAATAACTATGAGACGCCTTTGTTGACATTTGATCTTTTAAATTTCCATTCGCAAATAATACTCACGCATAAATATCGCACAGTCGTTCAGCACAACAAAGAGTGGCACAGAATGAATGCAACTTTTTATCAGATCACACATGACAAGATTAAGTATATTAGCGTAACTGATTATAGCTGTTTTGAAAAATCCGAATATTGTCCTTCCGTGTTACTTGCACCATCATTTGAATTTCCAATACACTTATTAATATCAAGGTTAAGCTTCTACAGAGTTTCCAGCAGTAAACCGCAAACATACTGACCTGTGGTAGATATGTGTTTTACAATTGCAAAAAAATATTTACAACACTTTTATCAACATGCCATAAAACAACAGAGCATTATCCTGTTGAGTAGTATGTAATATAACAGAAAACATTCTAGAATAAGAGACTTCTTTCGTAATATCTTCTCTGATGTGTTGATAGCGTCCAAAACATTTTTTTTAATTATGTGGCCACCACCCTGATTACTTCCTCATACATGACTAAGTTTATTCTTCTCGATGACTTCTCTAAATAATTATTAAGCGTTCTGAAAGAAACTCGTTAAACGGCAGCGGTATATTGTACACATATTCGGAATCCTTATGTTTACTACATAAATCGGTACGGAGCATATGTTATTCATATGCTACATATGCACTGCCCTTAGATGCTACATCTTGCCATTACAGGATGTGTGACATCTAACAGTCTTCAATATATTGCATGCGTATAGGTGTGTAGCATATGTCAGTTATAGGTTATATGCGTCCATCTAAATGTGAGATCCTCTCCGCCTATATACGTTTCTTTGTTTCATATGGAAAATATGTACAGATGAAACATTTAAGCCTATACGGAAAGCATTATAAAACATACTTTTTCAGATATACTTTTGCTGTGCGTTAAGTCCAAAAACTAGAGAATTTATACATGTAACTTACGTTTTTACGTACGCCACACACTTTTTTTCTTAGTGCATAAGGTCAAATTTGCTTAACAAGAGAATAACATTCAAAAAGTTTCCATAATTTGTAGCTGTGTCTTCCAGTCTATATACTGTTACATTTCCTTTTACTCTGTAAGTAAGCCCTCTTTTACCAATGAGTTTCAGTACTTCGACAGCTCAATGCATTACCTCTCTGTTCTTTTCAACCTGAAACTGCTGTTGTTTTATCTGCCCATGATGAGGTAATTTCTTAACATTATGTTCTATTTTTGTAAGATACATAAGCATCCGCGCCGGTCTGATGCATTTGGGAAGACTCACGTTCTCTTACTCGGTGATATGCGTGTTTAGTGTAACTTTCGTCAGGAACAGAACCATTAAGAAACGTATTTGTTCAATCTCCAGAATAAGCTGTACACACATTGAAAAAAAAACACTTATTTTGAGCAGGATAATATGCCAGCCAAACCCTGTTTGTGTCATCTTCTAGTTTATAAGCAAACTCAGGACAAAAGACTGCTTTAGTTTGGTTGATGGGGTGAAACCCAAAAATTTAAGAATATCTTTCTCTTATAGACGTATGAGATTTTGTTGTTCTATTCACTGCTTCATCATGCTTTTCAATATTTTCACTCACTTCAGAATAGGTATCACTAGAACTGGAGGTTTCAGTTCATTTTCCTCTTTGACAGCAACAATCTTAACTTATGTTGGAAGCACACTAATTTCAAGACTCATGGAAATGGAACCCTCTTGCTCATTTTCCACTCTGACAGTAGCATTCGTAGCAGATGAGGTAGGATGGCTAACTTGAGACTGTGTTCAGTGTTTTGTTAGTCAGTGGCTGATAGCCTTGCAGGTTTGGGGCACTAAATAGGAATGAGATCTTTTTGTAGACATCAGCATCTGCTTCTAATAGCTCTGCCTTCTTTCCACGACGCCATCGATTGTCACGATTTAAAGCTTCGTCCATTCAGTCCAATTTTTTTTTTATATATTGCACCTTGGGAGCGATTCGTTTGGAAGGCACCGGACGCCGCCCGGTGGCCCTATTCGCCCAAGTTCATTAGCACCATGATTTGTGCCCGCGAAGTCTCTTATTCCATTCTATGTCATACATATGCAAAATAGTAATGTTTGAAACATACATGTGTGCGATAATGAAATGGAATGAAACGAAATATTTCAGGCTAACAACCCACAATTGTGCCCGCTAAGCTAAGGGAGACGGATGATGAAGGCAAGTGAATGATGCAAAAGCATCGATGGAATGAGAATATTGGACGAAACGCGAGTACCCCGAGAAAGCCCACGGACACGATGTTTTGTGTGTCATAATAAATTGCAGCGTACATAACACTGAATTTTGGACAGTTATTTATATTGTATAACTTTCTTACACCTAACTTGTTGACGTAATTATAACGCAGCTACAAAGTAGATCTAGGTCTGTACAACTATAGAATTGTGAGCATTTGTAACATTCTAAGTAGTATCCAGAAAAATATCAGATTTTTTTAAAAAAATATTTTTATTGTTGTTAAGGTTTTCATGATTCGTTAGGGAAATTGCATGGATTTATTGGATTTTGTTTTCCCTTACAAGCAAAGTACAGAACAAGGCACGATCACATCCGACTCAAACTTTGCCCAAAGGACACAGCATACAAAAGAAGAAAAACTGACAAATTAGAGCTGCCCCCATCCATAAACACCGGAGATATGCTCCGCAACATAACGCACCACGCGACAATATAAAGTAAACGTCGTAAGATACCCGTTTATGTCGAAAACGGAAAGGACGAGAAGAACCGAGATGATATCAAGATACCTGATATGTTATAACACTGTCTCGCCGGCCATCTTGAAAGTCACGATCTTGGATGTATCGTAAGGTATTAAAACGGGAAGGAAGTTGTGTGACGTATCACCTTTATGTATCATTCAAAATAAAAATCAATGATGTAATCGCGAAAAACGTATGTGTAATGCTGAGGACGGGATGAAGTGTTGAAGACTCGGGTAATACAAACGTGTATGCGAAGGACAGAAGACGCCACGGCATTGGGCAAAACGCCACGGCAATGGTACGCGACAAGTAAACCTGAGTGTTTGTACATGGAAGTGCCTCCGCATTTACGCATTATGCCTTTCAGGATATTGTGACACGGCTTGGTTCAGTAAAAAGCACAGTTGCAACCCGCGATACGAGCGCTCGTTTGGAGACTACAGGAACTACAAAGGGCAATCTATTATGGAACAGCAAGAAGGCAGCTCGATCCGGAGAGTAGGACATATCATATTGGATTGGTGAACAAAAGCACGACTTACCTGGGATCGAAGCTCACTCCTGGACAGCGTTTTGTACGTTTCTTATTCACTTTTCCTGCTGTTTCGTGTGAACAAAGGACATTTCGGCCTACGTTTGTTTAAACAACAATATCTGCAACAAAGTATGTACGGGTGACAAAGACCCACCATGTTCTAGCTTACATTTCTATACGAGCGTTTCTTTTATTTTGCGCAGTTTGTTAGACTGTTTTTCGACGGTCCTGAAAAGAATCACATTATTAGCTAAAGGAAGCATTCCGCATTGAGGCGACGAGTTCCAAGAGTTGTTGCAATCTCCCACGAGAGGGCTAGTTTACCACACAATGAGACGACTCGAATTGTGTCTACGGGTTTCACCTGCACATATGGAACGAAGTGAACGTGACAGCAGGTACCTCCCAGTGAGGAGTGATAATGTGTTTGTGGCATACGCGAGTCAAAACGCGCAATATTCTGTGTAGTGAATGTGTCCGCACTACTGTTCATCTAAAAACGCTAGTGTAGAGCTGCAATATGAACCCTCTCAATGTGGTGCTAGTGATGCAAAGTTAGCTTTGAAAACAAGGGTACGTTGAATCGACAGAACCGGCAGTGGCCGAACGAAAAGCAGCTGAACACATGCTGGAGTTTTTGAACAACTACGATGTAACTAAAGTGAATGTGGATGAGACTCTCGACATTGATGAATACGAACCCGGTCCGGTTCAAACAGGTGAAGAGGATGCCGCGGATAGTGGTGACGGCACTTTGTCTTGGAGTGATTCTTCGCCCGAACCACAGGCAACACCATTCTCGTCCGACAGTGACTATGAGCCGAGTGGAAACGAACGTAATATGCAATATTATACGCTAGAGGACAAAGTTAACATGTTACGCTCCTGGCTTGACGTAAAAGGTATCAAAGGGCGTCAAACATTCGCACATCGTTCATATCGCTCGATGAAACACAGATTCCGCAACTGTCCCTCGGAGAGAACACTATTTAAATGGAAAGAACAACGCGACAAAGGCTTATTGAAAACAAAACGCGAAGTGTATTGCGGAATCATAGAACATGTGCTGCAACAATTTACAGCTGCTCGACGAGATAACCACATTGTCCATGACATCGATTTGAAATTATGGGCAAAGGAGCAGGCTCTGAAGTGTAGTCTCTGTACGTTCAATGCTAGTCACGGATGGATTGCGGCACTCAAACAACAGAACAATATCGTGAGCCGTAAAATCACGTCATATGCCACAATGAAGTATGTACGCGATAAGGAGGATATTGATTCGGTTATTGTTGAGTGGCGTGACGAAACCATGACCATCATGGAGGGGTTTGAGAAGGCAAATATATGGAATGATGATGAATCCGGTTTTGCGAAAGAGTTGACAGGTGGGCGCACATTAGCCAGAAGATTATCATGGCACATTCAGGGCTGTGTCCAGTCTGTGCATGCAACGACGCATAAACACACTGTGGTTCCGTTGTTGTTGAAAGCAGGGGTGGTGGCGGATAAACTCTTTGTCATTGTCCAGGAATTCGTAGCTTTAAGTACTAGGGTTCAGGATAATATGTTCGCCGCACCAAATTTAGTGGTATTCTGGGCGCCTTCTGGTAAAATGACAAGAGAAGCGTATTCGGTTTTCATCAAAGAATGCGTAACACCACAAGTAGCAGCAGATGCTCCTAACACACAAAGCCTTCTGTTTCTAGATTCATATGGACTTCACAAGGACATATATACATTTGCGAGGCTACTCCATGAAAGTGGCTTCAACGTCGATCATATTTGCATCCATATTATACCTGAAAAAAACTAGTTCGCAATGCCAACCGTTGCATCTGTATTGCTTCCGTATGTATAAACACATGGTAAGACGGATTTCGGAGGCATTGCGTGACCATACCAACGTGAACCTTCAGCAGCGAGACACCGTCCTTAAGCTACATTCACTGGTACACAACCAATTTTGTTGTCCACGATTTCACATGACACATCAATGCGGGTGGAAACTAGCTGGATTAGCAGAGAACGTTGCTTTCCAGTACAACACAGCTGACTTTTGTTTCAATATACGACAGCGTGAATGTTGTAAAGACGAGTGCCCAGAACTTTCTGTGATCAAATGTGCTTTTTTTTTTTTTTGCGGGAGCTGTGTGTCACCCATTTCTTTACTCACTATCACTACTGCCGAGATTTTCAACAACGGGTACAATCTTGACACACCACATGCGTTGTCATATGCAAGTCGTGCTTGTCTGCATATTAGTCTAGCAGTGTGTTGCATGTTCTCGAAAACACAGCCTTGCCTCATCTACACCGCTGCATTATTCCGGTCGTCCATTATATACGTACACATGCATACACATGTTCACATCTCTCTCTCTCTCTCTCTCTCTCTCTCTCTCTCTCTCTCTCTCTCTCTATATATATATATATATATATATATATATATATATATATATATATATATATATATATGTGTGTGTGTGTGTGTGTGTGTGTGTGTCATTCCGACTCAAACATATTTGTTTCTCTCTATGTCTATACGTGTGTTTCTTTATCGCATCATCCATGTGTTCTGGATTCCCTTGGCCGTTTCTGTTTGATAGCGTTAGCAACGTAACTTCAGCTGTTTTTCCATACTCTGCTCGTATGATTTCCTATTCACGTCCATACTATGCTCGATACGTTATCAGAGGTTGGGCATTGGTTTCAGTTTCCAATTCTACCCGATATTGATCTTTCACAAAACATCCTTCCCGTTTCAATACGTTACGATATCTTCACGATAGCGGCTTTCAAGATGGCCGTCATGTCTGTGTTATAGAATATCAGGTATCTTGGTATCATGTAGGCGCCTCTCGTCCTTTCCGTTTCTGATCTAAACGGGTATCTTGCCACTTTTACCTTATATCATGTTGCAGCGTGGTGCGTTATGCTGCGTAGCTTATCTCCGGTGTTTATGGATAGGGACAGCTCCAAATTAGCATTTTTTTCTTTTTTCTTTTGTATTCTGTGTCCTCTGGGCAAAGGTTGAGTCGGATCTGATCGTGCCTTGTTCTGTACATTGCTTCTTAGAAAAATGCTATCAAAAGCTCGTTTAGCTCCTTGTGGTATCCTAAATAAATTGAACCTGTCAATACCATTTGTTATGCAATGCATATTTAAAACTGTTATGTGTTATATAAATAAATAGAAAGTGAACTATATTCCAAAAAAAATAATTAATGAATAATTAAACTGAAATGTAATTTTTAGTTTATTGATAGAATGTCAAAATAAAGTAAGGGTTATCCGCATATGAGCTAATTGTTTTAATATTAATATGGAATTTAGAACATAAGATCAAATACAATTTCATCATATAAAGTTAATAAGAAGTAGCACACAAAGGAGAATAAAACACAAAGATTAATGTACACGTTATTATTATTATTATTATTATTATTATTATTATTATTATTATTATTATTATTATTATTATTATTATTATTATTATTATTATTATTATTATTATTATTAAGCAAAAAATACGTATAGAATTAACAGAACACGAAAACTTATGAACATATCTACCATTTTCATTTCTGTGAAAGAAGAAAAAAGTAAAGCTAATGAATCGAAGCAAATATCTTTTCATTATGCCAACTGTATTGAATAAATCAAAATTTTATGAATAAATGAATGTTATGATTCAAATATTTGACTGCTCAATAAATCATTTAATTCTCCCTTTCTTTGTTTCTCTGCCTCTTTCTCTTTCTGTCTGAGTTTTAATTAGAACTTCAAGAATATTGATTTAACATCCAACGTTCTGAGGAAAACGTACGATGAAATAATGTCTACATTTAGAGAGTGAACTGCAATCAAATCTGTCAGCTTGAGCATCGTAGGCAATGCTGCCAAGGTGTTCATAATTCTACATTTTGCGTTTTCTTTAAATATTCAAACCTCATCTAAACGGCTGCTTTTACGAAATTGACAGTCTGAAATATTACTGATTTGTCACTATGCAGATCCATATAAATTGCGTTAGTTGAAAAGGAATTATTGTTCTTTATGCAAGCACTAAATGCTTTAATATCGCATAATAATAATCGTATTTATATTTTCTTTGAAGACAATAAAAGTATATTCTCACCATTTGATAGATGAGACTTCCGGGTAACTGAACGATTAGTATTCACCCTTTCTGTGTTTGTGATTGCAAGTTCAATCTCTGTGAGAAACTCACGCTCTTTTATATATTACATTAAAATGTAGACCACTTCTAATACAGTCTTGCTTTAGTACAGCAAAAGGGTTTACAAAAAAAAAAAAAAAAAAAAGTAAATATCGATCTAATGGTGGGGCAAGGTGGCTCAATTACAGAGCGTACACTTCTGGTGAACTAATCCCTGGTTCGGTCTTAACTGCGTAAGTTGGTACAGGACAAAAACGTGTCTGTATGTTCTCGAGTTGTACACACACACCCATATATATATATATATATATATATATATATATATATATATATATATATATATATGAGGCGCATGTACCATAAAAATACCGATTTTTATGTAGTGTTACCAACACAGAAGTTGAGCACGTGAAGGAATATACCCTAATATTTTGTGCTTGCAAGAGAGATAGAATCGACCAAGTGTAGTTGCATACGTGCGAATAGCAGTAAGGTAAAATGGTTTTCGCAATATAAAATCCCGCCAAAAGTAAAGTGAAATCTATTATACGATTTCTGAACGACAAAGGACATAATGCAGCTCACACTCCTTGGGAATTGTGTTTTATTGAGGGACCGCCATTAATTAGTGAAGGGCAAGTCAGGGAATGGTGCAGAAAGATTCAAGAAAGTTGTTCAAATATTAATTACAATGAGCGTAGCGGAAGGTCTAGTATTCAGACGGACGATATGATAGAATGCGTTGGGGCCGGGTTCGATCCCCGGCCAAGTAAATTTGTGGTGGACAACATCGTATTTGTGGATTTCCTCGTGGAAAGTTTGTTTCTTTACCGAATCAACTTCGAATTTGTCTCGCAGACGTGCAATTATTATCATTGAAGACATATCAGTCTCAGACTTAAGTTTTCACTGCCTCTGATCTTAGGGACATTCCCAAACTTGCAATACAACTTCATAGTATGCTTCCGCTCTTAAAAGCTCAAATGTTCGTTTGCCATGTCGATATTACTTTCTTGCTACTAACTGGATTGCGTAGCTATACCGACGATTCTGTTGCCACCTGTAGAGGAAACATTGCATTTTCCCAGAAATTTAACCTTGTAGATTCGAAAATAAATTTTCTATAACGGTTCAAATTTTTTATACGTTTGTTTGAATCTCTCTCTCTCTCTCTCTCTCTCTATATATATATATATATATATATATATATGTGTGTGTGTGTGTGTGTGTGTGTGTTTGTTTGTTTTGTAGGCCAAATCATTTTATAGGAATATAGTGACCTACTTTGAGTTGGGCATATAACTGGACTTTGGGAATGACGAAAAATGAAAATAAATAAATAAAATTAACCGACTGCTTAGAACATTTAAATGTCGAACATATGACTTTAAAATATATATATATATATATATATATATATATATATATATATATATATATATATATATATATATATATATCGGGTGTTGCAAAATAAGTGTTACAACTCTTGGGAGGTGAATCCTGCCACTGAGACAAGAAAAAAAGTTCTCTTGAACTTTCGGCTATCGGACATAGTTTCAGATGTACAAGATGCCGAAAGCGTGGGAAAATTACTTTTCGATGCCAATAGTTCGGAAACTATCCAACGTAAAGAGGGCGGGTAAAAAATTCACTGAAGAAGTCATACCTGCTGTATTGAATTTTGCATGTTTCACAATCCTACCATGCACGCGCAAGGGATTCCCCAAAGGAACGTAGGGAGTCCCGGATAATCTGCTAAATTAAAGTTGATCTAAATGGATATGAATTGATGGGGTTTCTACCAGGTAACAATAATTCGTTTGTATTAAGTCGATATCTGGAACAAATACAAAATGGCGGACACTTTCATGCCCGTTGTGTGTGGTTGCATAATCGTCAGGTACGGATGCTGGCTAACAGTGAAGTTCTGAGTATTAAGTGTAGCGAATTTGTACTCAAATGCTCTAGAAAGACATCTGGATTGTCGGTAGAGCACAACAGATGAAGCAGGGTGATTCAAATGTGTGGAAAACGTAACGAAAAATGCCTAGAAATGCACTCATACTCAGTAAACGTGAGTTCAAAGCGTCGGAAATGTAAGGATTAGCGTGAAGAACATGAAAGTCAATTCACCAATAATATTCCCTCAAACCGACGCAATATGATGTGCAC
>NW_027658175.1:0-10342 GCF_964235325.1 Thermobia domestica
CTATAGCTTAACATAGGATCCGAATCACATGAGGTCCCGCCAGGAATCGAATCCGAGCTTCCCGAGCTGAAGACGCGTACGACAACCACACAGCCAATGATTACTTACAAGAGAAAGATCTTGTACGACACAACAATTAATTCTGATCGAGTTTCAATGAAGCAAGAAAAACGAAAGCACTTTAAAAGAAAGTAATAGCCACTGTATGGTTGTCAGTTGCTGGGATTCTTCGTAGAGAAGGTAGAATTTCATTTAAACAGTAAACACCGACATGTCCGACTGATGGAAAAATCATAAAAACTTTCTTACTAACAACTATGGCAAAATATGTTGCTATTTAAGTCACAAATATGACAAAATATGCAGTTTTCTAAATCATTCGGGAAATGCATTTCCTACTTTAAAATATATTTTACCAGAACAAGAGTTCCAATCAAAAATTTGGTGAGACTGATGGTACATAACTAGGTCCAATAGTTCACATGCGTTGCTCAGTTTGGTAACTATTTCGACTAATCGTGTTGCGTGTTCGATTGCTTCTTTTATCATTTAATTAGTCAATTCAACTGCAACAACTTAGCACGTATGCCATGACGATGAGTTACAAAACCATAAGTAAAGTTCTTCTCACATTATGAAACTACGATAGACTTCCAAACCATGAGAATTCAGTATTGAAACCAGAGGTGAAAATACTATATCTTCCGGCTGCAATAGAGAGATAAGATCAGAGATTGAACCTATTCTTCGGGACGCGAATCCATCTCAAAAATAGTTTCTTCCTACCTCTTACAATTATTACTATACAGAAATCAATATTGAAACCGGATTGATTGTACTTGTCTTGACTGTTACTGGTTCCAGTTGAAGAATAGACTGAGATGAAATCTACGTGGGTGATTCAGAAAGTAATCTTCCACTGACCCACTACTTGGTCAATGGTGCTGCAAACATTCTGAATCACTAATTGAATATTGTTTATTACTAATGCACTTATGTTTACGCTATAAAATGTCACTTGTTTCACTCTCCTATCTCTTCTCGTTCCAGAGCAATGAAACAATCCATGGCATCCAGTGGTGACGGGCTGTCTTTGAATTTCTGACTGCTGAAGGTTTTGCCCCCAGGACCCGCCGGCGACGAGTCGTGGATACCCCATTACGACCCGGAAACGAAGCGTCAGTCGATGGAGTACCGCCACAAGTCCTCTTCTCCTCAAAAAAAAAAAAAAAAAAAAAAAAAAAAAAAAAAAAAAATCAATTTATTCCATCCGCTGGCAAAGTGTTGTTGACATTCTGCCTCATCCTGCCTATAGTCCGGATCTTGTCCTGCGACTTATGGCTCTTCTCCAAACTTTAGAATCACCTTAAGGGTCAACGCTACAGTTGTGACGCGAAGGTGGGAAGTAGCAGTTCGGCAATGGTGTCGCCAGTAGCAATCACAATTCTTCGCCAAAGGCATGAAAAACCTTGTTTCGCGTTGGCGCAAGTGTGTTGCCCGTAATGGGGACTATGCTGAAAAATGATGCCACCATTTGTAGCTGACATTGCAAGCTTTCTACTTATACCTGTATCGGTGCTATCTGTCAAACACAAATAAAGGTATCATCTTGGAGGCACTACTTTCTGAATCACCCTCGCAAAAGCCGTTACACGCTATCTCTGATTGTTTCTACTATGAAGATCAATATTGAAGCCGGAAGTAGTAGTACATTTTTTACCGCTTTCGGTTTTAGTCGAGATAGAGATGAATCTATTCTTGGGACACTGAATCGGTTCTAAAAACCAGCTTCTCGTTATGTTTTACCATTTTTCCTCTGATACCAGTTGACAGGCAGGGAGACGTCGTTCTATAAGACTTCCTACATTTATGCATAGAATAGTTTGGAACTCTAATATATATATATACAGTGAAACCTTTACTAACGGACACCTCTATAAAGCGGACACCTCACGTAACGGACATATTTTGTAATCCCCAAACATCGTAATAGGAAAAAAACATATTGGCAAACCTCTCTAAAGCGGACACTCTCTAGTACGGACACGGACAGTCTTTCTTGTCTTTTATAGGTATTATATACCTCCTATTACGGACACTTATTCTAAGAACAAGTTGAAAAGTACAGTAAAAGTACACTTTTAGTAATTCATACTATGTCACCAAGGAAGAATATGAGGGTGTGACAACATTTTGCCTCCTAAACTGTCTGTTCAGCAACCCTGAGGAAGGGGTCTCTGTTTCACAACACCCTTATGTCCTTTGCTTGCATTTCACTCCCACCCTACCTGTTTCAGAAACAAAAGTGATTGACAGTTGCCCACTGTTTGGGATGACACATCATTCTACTGTCTCGCTGGAATCTCTAACCAAGCAGAAGACAATTTTGGTATTTTTGACCACGGGCACACATATTGTCTTTTAAAAAAATCATTACTGGACTGCAATTAACTCACAAATTAAAGCAACAAACCGAAAACGTAGTAAGTAGCTATAAGTGTAAAGTGCAGAAAACTATAACATCTTATTCCCATGTTCTGTCTTGAACATAGGGAATTGGATGACGCAAGATATTGCAGGTACAGTATCATTTTGGTAACATTCACAAATGCGTGCTGTATGCAAAAACATTTTTTTTCTAATTGCATATTACCTTGTTTATCAATTTACGTAAGAAAATGTTGAAACCTCTGTAAGGCGGACACCTCTCTATAGCGGACAATTTTTGATTCCCCACGGCTGTCCGCTTTAGAGAGGTTTCACTGTATATATTTATTTATTTATTTTAAAAACCGTATTCAGTTACTGACACAGAGTTATCAGACCTCTATTCAGTTCACGGCAAACTTACCACTAGCCTGTTAGTAACTTTAGCGGCCACCATTCCAAACGCTAGAATGTACAGGGCGGGATGGTTTTCATAGACTTGATCTATACTTTTTCTGTAAATGATAAATGCTGGCACCACCACTAAACTAAATGGTATTACAGGCGATAGAACACTTGTGCCCTGTAAAATTACATGAAGAAAATATTAGCAAAAGGTTATTAAAGCTAGAACACAAATATACGAATCTGTATACCTAATATAGCTAATTCTTATGCTATTTCTCTAAGCCAAAAGATTCATAAAACACAACAAAACTACTGTAGTGTAACTGAATTTGAGCTCTCAATTAACTTTGCCTCAGTGTTAACAGTATACAGCTACCATATTACAGATGGAATTATTTTAAGGTATAAATATTGTAAACCTTAAGCAACTTCGTGAGGTTTAAAAATATTGACTTACATCGTCGATCACACACCACTAAAACTATCACTTGATTGTCCGCCACTTTTCCTAATAATAATAATAATAATAATAATAATAATAATAATAATAATAATCTTTTAACCATTTTTGACATTAACACCAAAATGCTAAACGTAAAGCAAAGTAAAGGTGATAAAAAAATAGTTGTACTGCTTTACAAAAAACTACTAGTGGGTTCAAAAAACACATTTCTCAACTAGAACGGTGATGCCATGTGCAGTGACATACAACTTAAGTGTAAAGCATTTTAATCAATACAGAAGGTCAATCGTTTCAGGTTTAAGGTAATGAATTCGATCATTAGATAGCAGTACGCATGTACAACGCCCCAGAAGTTGCTACAGGTGGTTCGAAAATGCTATATGTTGACCTGCAGGGAGATCGCCTATTGCGTGTGTGAATGGCCACATGGTTGCGAAAATTACTGGTTTTTGGGAGGACTACATAACATACATCTGTGTCCTTTTCGATATTGCTATAGTTATAGTCAAACAAGAGAACATCGTATGACAAATGGTTAGGTTTCAATATGTCAAAGAAACGGTTCAACACAGTGTTGAATCGCAACAAAACGGGCCCTTCAATATTGGGTATTATCGATAACGAAAACTCGGACGTACCCCTGATGTGGTGCAAAAAGTGTGTTCCTTGCGATGACAGAACCTGTTGTCTCAAAGAGGAATAGTAAAGGCAGTAAAACGTTCCGCTTTGACCATAAATCGCATAACTGAGCAAAATTTACATATGTTAAAAGAACCATAACGGTCGAGTTTATGTCCTCCGTCCCCCACATATCACAGAGAGAAAGACAAAAACAGTTGAAAACTGTGCGAACATCATCTTGTGAGGGACATGTGACAGTTTCTAGTGACTTTGGTCGAGGGACGATGCATCTGTCGGAATAAGATAAAAAGTGCATCTTCTATCATCTCCCTGATTCCAAAAGTTCGTTCTGATTGGGTACGTGGAAGTCTGGAATGTTTTTCATGATGGTCACTGCAATTCACACTGCGCAGAGAGGACAAAATGTTAAAATTAATGAAGCGTATTACCAGATGAACATTTTGAAGCAACTATACCGCCATGCTATTCCATCATTATTCTTCGCATTGACCTTCACCAGGATAATTGGTTCAGTCATACAGTTAAGTCAAGGGTGAAGTACATGGAACGGATGACACGAACTCACGCAATCCCTTTTACATACATTCCTGTGAAATCTCCTGATGCATTCCCTATAAATTTTTGTGGGTTCCTGTAGTTGAAACGAGCGTTGGGCGCGCACACTCGACGGTCTCTGCAAAGTTTGGCAAGAAGAATGAAGAATGGAAGAGACTTGACTAACCATGCTTTGATGCCATCTCCTTCAGTGGAAATCCGAGATCACAGCAACAGCAGAGAGACAGGGCTTGCACGTCGCGCAACGCGATATTTCTTAAGCTAGTGAGGGTGCCAAATTCGTTACCCATAAACCTTAAAAACAGTCTGTAACCACTAGTGACTTTGTGCATTGACATTCAGCTTAAGCGCATTTAATCAACAATTGCTAGTGATTAAGTGCACTCACTACTACTGGCTATTATAACTTTCTAATAGTGTTGCTTGGTTTTCTGTACTTTAGTTACGAAAAGTTCGCTTTTTAATAATAATGTTTATTCACAGTGCATTACTAAACTATAGATGCATCTTTTAGAACTTTTGAAGTCAGTTGTTGGAAATTAATTTCTAAAAACCAACACGAATAGGATTGTAGTAGGAAAAGCAAGCAATGCTCTTATTGAGGAAAAAGACAAAACTACAAAACAGGATGGAAATTCTGAGCTTGTGTATACTGTCTCTAGGAATATATTTTAAACCTAAATATTTAGTTACCCCTTTAATTTTATAGCTATGAAAGAAAAGAAAGATTTGTATGTAAAATATTTTTACATTATCTTCGGTGTTGGTTACAATGAACGAGTAACCAAAATAACAGGTAACCTAATATCAGGTAACGTTTAATTTTCACAATGTTGATTCATATGTATCCAATGCGCTGTATTACAATATAAAATATTTATTCACCAATGTATACAGTAGTATTTTAATAATATTTTATTCCTTTTTACTTGCTTCTAAACTAACTTACTATCTCAAAATACTTAAACCGTATAAACAATGAATACATATATCCTAAAACTAAACAGAAAAATGACGGAAATCAGTAATGACAGTTTCAGTAATAAGTTCATGGACGAAACTAGTTTACGAAATATTTAGACCGGTCACACGGTTCTTGTCGTTGTGTGGTACTGTTAACACATCAGATCTCACTATTACTACTTTTGGCTTTTCCCACCAATTCGTTATTTGTTACCTCTGGCAGTTTTGAATTGCCTCACAATACTACGTCAATATCCTCACCACGTATCAAAGCAGAATTTTCACACTTGCTAAGCATTCGGTTTCATGAGAGCTCAAACTTGCTTTCATGTTAAATTGCTTGACATCACGTAGTAAATATAACTTCAATAATATTAATAATAATAACGATTATAACTTCTTTAATGAGAATCACGTTTGGCACATTTTTGTTAAGATTATCAACCATTAACTTTTTGTATTTTATATATATATATATATATATATATATATATATATATATATATATATATATGTGTGTGTGTGTGTGTGTGTGTGTGTGTGTGTGTGTGTGTGTGTGTGTGTGTGTGTGTGTGTGTGTGTGTGTGTGTGTGTGTGTGTGTGTGTGTGTGTGTGTGTGTGTGTGTGTGTGTGTGTGTGTGTGTGTGTGTGTGTGTGTGTGTGTGTGTGTGTGTGTGTGTGTGTGTGTGTGTGTGTGTGTGTGTGTGTGTGTGTGTGTGTGTGTGTGTGTGTGTGTGTGTGTGTGTGTGTGTGTGTGTGTGTGTGTGTGTGTGTGTCTAAAATCATAGCAGAAAAGATCAGAACTCGTGGGGAAAAAAACAAATAATTCTTAATAAATTATAATTTCCTGCCTTCATGCGTATTATTACGTATCTATTGCTGATCGGAAGTGGATAGATATTACGCATCAACGTAAGATGCTGTAACTTGTATTACTGAATTATGGATACAACAATTATTACAAATATGATTTTCTTTATATCTTAAAAATAACAAAAATAACAATTTAAATGTGTCAATACCATTAATTCAATAACCTTCAAATAAGTACACTTTACGATTAAATCTGATTGATTATTATAAGTTACATTCGAACTAAAATTTATGCTATTTTGCGTACTTTTTTATTTATTAATATGTCATTGTAGAATAAAACATGTATTAAAATCTGAATCATAGCGTTCAAGAATTAAGGAAATGTTATGAAACAGAGCTGGAGATTTTCTGAAATTGTATTCATAGCTTACATTCATAGCTTGTATTCATAGCTTAGGCTACATAGTATTGTGAAATTCGTCTTAATGTGAAGTTCTGAAGTATCACACGGTAAATACGTATTTCTCAGCTACACGTATAATTTTAGAAAAAGCTACTAGACTTGACAATACTTTCTAGAGTTTGGACGCTATGTTCTTTAAATTTAAATTTCGCGTTTTGACTTAAAGAGTGGTTAAGAAAAACAAAACATTAAATATATCAAATTTTACATCGAATGGCACTTTAGTTGGACTACTTCTAATTATAAAACTTAACGTTACTTACGCATATTAACATCATGAAATTATACTATTTTGTGTCACACATTTTACCCTATACAGATACTTACCATACCGGGTATTATAAGATCTAATTCAAAGTATTAAAAACAAAATACTTAAAAATTAAATACATAGAAGCTTGCAAACACATATTAACTACTCACAGCATAAAGAGTTGCGAAACACAAATTGACTACTAAACGCATATGCAACGAAGAAAGAAAAAAAAGCACAATACGAAATTAATTACTAGGAAGTGAGGACATGTTCCAGCGTGCAAGAAAGCTAACAGATCACAACTTACAGCCACAGTTGACCCATTTTTCCCAATACCACCAGTGAATATGATAGTAAGATTGGATTGAGCAAGGGCTATAGCTACCAATGAAGCTGCACACAAGGGCAATAGCTTCATCTCCATATTAAGAATCGGAAGCTGTGTTAGAAAATAGAAAAAGGGCATACATGTTATTTCCCACAAAGCACACACCACAACAGATCACGTTAAACTGAAACACTCTTGAGAGAATAGCTGCTATAGAAGGAAAGGAACGGTACTCCACAGTCTACTTGCTTCCAACATAACAGGACACCCAATTTTTGCTTACAGAAACGACTGAAAAATGTTAATTAAAAAAAAAAAAAAATCTGAAACCAAACGAAGGAAATCATTCCAGTCCGTATTATTTGAACTGAATCTGTAAAACAGAAATCATACACCAAAAAAAGCTCAGTACAATACAAAATTTAATAAAAAAAATCTGAAGTGCACACTATTTCTGCATGACAACGAAACTGAAAAGTATATTACAAAGAGCTTCAGTTCTTTCATCAAATATATTGTTACAATGAATAATTTTACCGACAAAACAATCATCTAAACGAAAACGAATGCCGACATTGAAAACAAACTAAATCGAAAGCTTTACTCAAAATTATTAAAATAAATTCACTATTGCAGTGTATGCACAGCTATAACAAATAAAGACGATTTTGATTCGAGAGAGCTGGTCTACATGATCCTCATAATTCACAGCAATTATTATTATGACTGATTTGCTATACCCTTTATGGAATAATGATGGAGGATGGAATCCATTATTTATGAAGGATGAACCCACTATTTATGTGGGCTCCGACACATGATGAGATTTAAATCTGATGAAATTTGAAGTTAATAGATTGTCAGGAAAGACTACCTAGTACAGAAGAGCCCATCCTTACTGCACTATTTTGACCTTAAAACAAAGGGATTATAGGACTACGTTCGTTAAAAGGCCTCATCCCGGCGAAATTAAAATACCGCTAAATTTACAGTAATTATGTGATATCTTCAAATAGATAAAATATAATCGAAATGTGGAACAAGAGCGCCGTAGACAATGTTATTTTACATGAGATACCGTAATCACAACTCACTTATCTGCTTTCGATTTCAATTCATTTTGAAAATCGACATTTATTTTCGCGTTTCTAAATGGCTGAAAGCGGAAAGCCACTAGGTGACTTGTGATAACGGTACCTCACGCAAAATGACATTGTCTAAGGCGCTCTTGTTCCACATTTCAATTATCTATTATCTATTTGAAGATATCACATAATTACTGTAAAATTAGCGGTATTTATATTTCGCCGGGATGAGGCCTCTTAATAAAGGAAAAAGAGTCCATTGAACTGTCCTTCTCGGTTATCCTCGCTAGTAATTTACCATTCATAAGCTTTCCTTAAAACAAACGAATAATGGATTCGGAATGAAAAGCACGAGTAAAAGCTAAAGGGACAACGTAACCTCAATCTAAAGAAATATTTTTACAATATGCTTTGGCTGTCTTGTTGTTAGAAAGCTACATAAATTTGAATCTTCAGAACAAATTACAACTGGATCTGTTGGTTCTCTCCTTTCTCAACGTAACACTTTGAATGTTGAGAAAAAAAATACGAAAAGCTTGCAAACCCAAGAGAAAAGCTCATACTTGAAAAGCTTTAAGAAAGAAAATGAATCAATACAAGCCATTCCACATACTTTATAAAGGTCTACATACAGTTACGGCTGTTGCAAATCGTATTTCGATTTCATTTTATGTTACACTTCATAAAGATATTAGGAACATTGAACCTTGCGAAATTACCGTAAATTTCTACTCAATTCCTACACTACGAAAGACAAAGATTTCTAGTTGTAAGTTACAATAACTCCTGGAACGACAAAACCAAAATTCATCATACAACTGCATTTCCTTAAAGCTTTACTCAAAGAATTTGTACAATAGATATACTAATAACGAAAGCCAAAGAAATATTTTTGTAAAATATTCAATAATAATGAAAGAACGAATGTCTGTGCTACTTACTGAATCTCAATAAACTGACTACTACCAACATGATAACATTTTCCGCTTTTCCCATTTCATTCCTTAGCTCCTACATGCTAACTATCCGGTTACAATTTGTAGAATTAAACAATGATAGGTATTTCAGTTGAGAAACCTTTCAGCATCCTATATATAATTATTTAAATTATTACACGAGCACACGATAATATATATCTTCTCCCAGCGTTGTAGAAAATAACACGAATTATGGAACAGTCTGTATATATAATATAATATTGGATGTCTCAAAAGTCCCCTGACATAGGGTAACTTATTATCAGAGTTGCAACAAAATATATGAGGGGAAACCGTCTCTAAATACAGTATGTTGTTTTCAATCTAAAGTGAAGGAATTCTTTAAATCAGACGAGCCGTTTGGGCTGTACACTCTTTATGCCCCCAATGTTAAATGAAAATGTAACGTTATCATTTACCTGGACCCACAACATAAGTCAATGAAGTGTGTCTTTTACACTAACAGCCCCCATTTACTTTATGTTGTGGATCTAGGTAAATGGCAACGTTAATTTTCATTTAACATTGGGCGCATAAAGAGTGTACAGCTCAAACGGCTCGACCGATTTAAAAAATCCCTTCACTTTAGATCGAAATCATCATACTGTATTTGGAGACGGTTTCCCTCTTACATTTTGTTGTTAACTCTGATAATAACAGTTACCCTAAGTCAGGAGACTTTTGAGACATCCGATATATATATTATTGGTACTTGGTTCAAATATGATTAATTTAAATATGTAACAATCTTTAAAGATGTATTTGGCTCATCTCAGACAAAAAACACTAATGTTTACACCAACGCTTAAAACACCCTTTCCTTGAGGAAGGTAACGTCTTCACCGATCCTGCTTGCGTCAAAGGACTAGGTGTTTAGTACTTTTTTTCCCTTACCATATTCCAGTGCTCCAAGTGTAATTTTTTTAGTGCTTTGAGTTTTCAGTTGTGTGTGCCCCAAG
>NW_027658176.1:0-10322 GCF_964235325.1 Thermobia domestica
GAATCAAGGAAGTACTCTCAATTCAATTTGTCAATTCTTCCATGCTCGGGCCTGGTACAATTTCCCGTGCAAGATAATATATAAACTAAAGAAATTCAGTTTTGAACATTGAAAGTAATAAAAATTGTTCATACGGAAAATTAAAAATAATAAAATCATATGTTACACTATTTAAATCAATAGTGATAATTATTACTGTCTTCTTCTTATTTTTACAAAAATAAAATGCTATGCCCAAATCATCACTGAAAACTCATATAAAGACCTAGGTAAATATATAAATAAATAAATAGTATTTCGAACAATGGTTGAGTGTGTTAACTAATTCTTAGTATTTCATGTTGTTCAAAATATTGCAAGAAATCAAAAACAACATAATTTTAAATCTCTGTATGTAACACTTTAGTACTGGTGATTAAAAATGTGAACGAAATCTGTCTTAATTTCAAGCAGAATCATCTAAAAAAATATTAATTTGCAACACTGAACTCTTGAAAATAAAAATGTATGCATTAAATGCCTATATTTTTTAACGAATGTTTTCTACTTAATTTTGAATTGAAGGTCGTAGCTTTTGTTTATAACTAGTAGCTCTGAATTCGTCGTGTTACAAGTAAAACGATGTCGGTAGTGTGATCTACTTCTGCAGTAGGAATGCCATTTGAGAAGTTATCAGAAGACCAAACAGGTGGCAGCACTAGTTCCACACCGAGTACGTCATTATTATGGACAATCTTTAGTTGCATTATTGTTTGGATCAGTAAACAACAGTTTCAGTTATACGTAATTGCTGTCGTGCAAATGCAATAACTGAGGTAGAAGTTCCTTCGAAATAAAACAATGTATTCCTTCAAAGGTTAAGCTAAACACAATTGGCTGTATATATTCTGTATAATCGTGCAGCTCGTTCACACTTTTTCCTTTGGTGCGAGTGGCTTCGAGTTCGATTTCTGGTGCGGATACTTGGTCGGAAAAGCGTAACAGCTTTTTCAGATCAGCTATCCTAAGTGAGATTTTCCTCATACACACTAGGCAAATAACGGGATGGTAACTAACATAATGGTTCCAAGCCGTTCTCTCTTTCCCTCCAATTTCCCGGGCAGCGCGATTCCCGAGAGACTCCATCCCTCATACATAACGGGCTACCATGGCCATAGTTGCCGAAAGCCCAGAAATCAAATTCCTAATCCTAATTTCTTGTTCAAAAGAAGTATCTGAATGCTTGTTTTCAAGCTGCCTTTTTAAGCATGAAATTTCTCCCTTTAATGGCAATTTGTTTACCTCGCCGCTGTAATTCTGATTTAATTAACATTTTACAATTTATGAAAGAATACTGACTAGGGTTTTAAAACCCTATGTTTGATTTGAAGGCTTGTGTTAAAGTACCTGGCAACCTTCAACTAACCATCCAGGTTACAACCGAAAGTTTGTGAAATTCGCACTAAATTTTTTGTCTTCAACGCTAAAATCAAGCTAGAGTAAACGAAGTATAAAAAAACTTATCTTTATTTAATATAACAAATATTGTTGGAGCTTGCAAATAACCATGGACGCCTGAAGAGGGGGACAGGGTGGGGCCAGATCCTCCCTTCCCCCTCAATGGCTCACGAAAATGTATTAAAGTTTCTTAACAATTCCTTAATACAAATAAAAGATGCCAAACGTAATATAGCAACCAAGATTTGAGCCCTTCCTAGAAAATTTTCTTCGGGCGCCCATGTAAATAACGCATATTAATCATTACGAAGGTAGCAAGATGATCTCTTTTCAGTAAATTATCACTGGTATAATTTTCATATAATATCTGGTTTTACATTCATTAAGAGTAATTTTATTCAGAAAACTTAATTGCCTATAAACTCAAAAATCGGAGACGTTGGGTTCCCCAATATTTAGATACACCGTGATACCTATCATAGCAACCCAGCACCAACACCTACCCCAATACATATACAAAAAAGCAACATAAACATAGCCAATACAAACTAAGCAACATTAATACAACGATATAATTATATTCCCATACAATCATGTTCAAATCTTTTGCTCTAGAAACATATATATACCGAGAGAAGAAATAATAGCAATAACTGAGATATCAATATTGTAGGAGATCTTGAAAAAAGAAAAAAAAATAGTAACTTAGTGCGTAAAATGCATCCTTCCAAAGTTGTAAGCTGACGAAAAAAATTAAAAATAAACTTGAAAGCTCCATAGCTCGACAACTATGTGACCCATCGTAATCACATTAAGAAATTACGCAGGAACTATTACACATTTTTTCTAAATATTAATGTTTCAGAATACTCCGATAAAGGTGAAACGAATAGAGGAAATTGGGGTACGGGAAGACACTTTTAAGTACTAATTAAGTATAAATTACAATATTCATGTACACGCTATTTAAAAATCATTAATTTTTCAGTTAGTAATTAGAAATGATTAATATCACTTTTTCCCCCATTTAGCAACCAGTATTATTTTTTAGGATTTATGCAACCAGACACAACATAGTTTAACTAACTTTTGGATTCTGGAAATGAGGCATCTAAGGACATTTCATTCGCACAACCTAATATAAACATTCTTCTTTTATTATAAACATTTAACTGTTAAACATGTTTAATTAATACATAACTTACGGGAACAGGAAATCGTTTGAGAAGCCGAACTCCCATTTGCCCTCTCCTTTTCTCTCGTGGTTATACCCTTGTTACAATTCCATATTTTCCCATCAACCTAACAACAATAAGAGTTATTTTCCAAAAACTGCAAACTTATGAAGGCAACAGATATTTTTCGTGTAAACGTGCAAAAAATACAGTCCAAATTATTTAATTTTCACAAAATGCCAAGAAACGCTGACGGATTTTTAATTTGGCAATTGAGTGGTAACGCAACAGTCACAAGTCAGAGGAACCAAACATTTTGTCGTTTAACAGGGTAAAAATTGAAGCCAGGTCTTCAATTTTCACCCTGTTGAATGACAAAATGTTTGGTTTTCTCACACATTTATACTTCTTAATGACCAAGAAGAAAACAATCATTAGATCTTACGAAATGACTAGAATTTCCAGATAGAAGTGATTTTCGAACTCTTACGCTATGAAATATTTTAACCTTTTTAGGATTTTTGGTAACTTTCTTTACCATGGTGTAGTATAGTTTTTGACCGCTTATTTAGGTTTTATAACAGGTATTTGAGCCGGGTTTCTTTATTGGTCAAGTTAAGGATGGACCAAAGAACACCCCAGATGCGCTTTGGAACCGGATGGTCAACTTGGCGGCACCAAGTGGGGGCGGAGAGTCGTGACCTTTTTTATTTTTTTAAAGGCAATTTTTTTTTAAAAAAATCACGCCTTCAGTTTTCAAGATGTCAGATTGAAACTTCGCATACGGATTGTGTGCGCCTTTTTTTTTTTGATCCCTAGGTGAAACCGAGGGGGGAACCGAGGGTCGCAAGTGTTCCGAGGATGTGATTTTTTTTTCAGAAAATTTCCAGTTTTTCCCGATTTTTCCGGTTCAGGTTTATGATACGGACATGTGAGTGGTACTGTTGGAAAGGGCTCGTTACACTGAAGAAAATGACGTCTGAACCAAGCCTCTACGCCAAATAGTAATGATGCAGTAATTTTTTATAATATATATATATATATAAAAACATATATAGGATCTAAATTCACTTTCAACAATTATTTCCGCTCTTTGTTTTCAAGATACAAGATTAAAATTTTGCACTCGTATTTTGCGTTTAACAATTTTTTTTTTTTTTTTTTTTAATAATTTGGATCCCTACGTCAACCCAGGCCCGGACCAGAGGGGTAAAGTGTTCTGGCGAGAGTTCCAAAAAAATCCGGGGTTTTCCCGAATTTTCCGGTTCAGGTGTACGATACGAATATCTGAGTGGTTCCATTGGAAAGGGCCTGTTATAGTGAAGAAAATGGCATTTCAACCATGACTTCAGTCAAATAGTAATGACAGTATATTTTTGAAGTATATATATATATATATATATGTATATATATATATATATATATATATATATATATATATATATATATATATATATATATATATATATATATATATATATATATATATATATATATATATATATATATATATATATATATATATATATATATATATATATATATATATATATATGTATATATATATATAAAGAGGTATGAACCATCATGATCCTACAATAAATAGTAAGACTGTTTAGGTAAAAGTCTAAAATTTACCTCAAAAAGTGGAAATCCTATAAGGGTTAATGAATTTTATTCTTAAAGAAGACCAAGTTAGTAAAAACATCCTTTAACGATTACCAAATTATATTTTAATATCGAAATTTGATTCCACTTTATTGCGAGTTACATGAAAGAGAAAAGAAATATTAATCGTTTTCACTTGTTAACAGTTTTTTTTTTTTTTTTTTTTTTTTTAAATGACACTTACACGAACATTGCCACATTGCCATTTATGTTTAATTAGTACTTCTCGTATCCCAAATGTCTTCTCGTACCCCAAATTTCTCTACACAATTCGTTGTATCTTTACCGGAGGATTCTGATATATTAATATTTAGATAAAATGTATAGTAATTCCTGTGTAATTCCTTGACCAATTTAGGATAGATCTCGGTTCTCGAGCTACGGAGGTTTATTTTTAGTCCTTTTCGGCAGCTTATAACTTTGGAAGGAGGCACTTTCGGCCCAATGTTTACTAGACAATTTTTGCTTCTTTTCAGGTCTCCTACAAGATGGTTAACCCCGATATCAGTATTATTTCAGACACGGTATATTATATATATTATATATATTGATCAGAAAAATTTTAAGCGAGACCACAAGAATGAAGGTGCAGGTATACAATAATTTTTCTATACATGCTATAGAAACATGGAAAAACTAGAATACAGAAAATATCACTAATATGAAAATGTAAGAAAATACAAGAAGTAAGTATATATATGCATATGAAACAAACTACATTTTATTAATATCAAGTTCTCTATAGGCATAGATTCAATAGAATTAAAAAAGTGAAAAAGTGTACTTCGACCGGTGATTAAAGCGAAGTTTTCAAATGCCCGTGTCTGTACGCTAGCGCTAACGCCACTCAGATCGTTCTCCGAGCAGTCACTAATATTTAACCATCATAGATAGTCATTAATATGACACTGGGTTGTAAAAGCGTAACAACAGAAAGTTGTTGGACTATCCAAATGTTCTAACTTCTGAATACCAATCTAAAGAGTAAAAAATGTGTGGTTGGTCTGGAGGTAGCCTAGTGTTTAACAACCGGCTGCTAAACTGGAGACCGGATTTAGTTCTCAGTCCTGTCGCACCTTTTCAATTTTTTTAAACCATTAGCCTTACGTTGTTATACAATTAAACCATATGAAACATAACAACCAAATGCATTTTAACTGCCTGACAGCCGATTGAATGAAAAAAAAAAAACTTTTAAGAGGGAAAAACAGAAACTTAAATACAGAAATTACGCAGCGTATTAAAATATTATATTCATACTAATTCAGTACATTGTGTTAGAAAAGCCGGTTGCTGCACATTTTTGTTGTGTCCGTAATTGATGAATGAGTAAAAGATTTCTTTAAAATGAGCGTAATATTTTCAACAGACAATTTGTGACAATTCATCAATTCTTTTTAAAGATCATATCAAAGGAATTTATGTACATGAGCAACAATCCTACACCGACATTTTTGAAACGATTTCGAAATTGATCTATTAAAAAACAAAATAATATAATTTACTCTTGTTTGTGTAGCTGACTACAACGTTTCCGGAATTCAATATTTTTTTTTTATATTATTGTTTACCTATAATATGAAATTAATAGAAGCGACTTTCAGGTATTATAAACAATACGCACTTTAAAGCTATTAAGTTGCTGATGAATGAATGAATACCTATAAATCGAATTTTCGGTTTCAATCCTATTGGCAAAAGGACAATATCTGCATCATAAATACATAATGCTTTTCGTACTTACCAGTAGGAACAACTTTAACACCTTGTGTTACTCGAGCATCTCCCGCAGGAAGAGTAATGATTACAGTTATTATTGATCCCAAACTTGTGCCAATCCATAAGGTGGGAACAGGAGATGAATCTGCAATGGGAGAAATTAATAGATTCTGTGGCATTTATGATTTGAAGCAGCATTATTAAATATATACACAGTATGATAAAAGCTTCCGTCCATTTGTGAATACAGCTTATCTCTTAATCCTTTATAAATGGATTGAAAGATGCTCCCTCAGGAAGAAATGTTTGTATACACGCTTAAGAGACTATGGTACTAAAAGATAAATGCATACTTCTAACAGAAATTCCGCAAATCCATTAAGGCTAATATCAGACTGCTAGTGGAAAAAATTCAAGATATCGTACTATCCCGGTAGATGGTAAACCAAGCATATAGGCAGAAATGGCGGAATAGATAAATGAGATAATATAAAGTCAAAAGTGAAAATTAAGACGGTTATTCCGTGGCTCGGTTGTATCACAACCGACAGTATAAGGATTTACGCTGTTATGTCTTGAAAATTTCCCGTATCATATCCAATCCTTGATTAATCTGGAAAATAAGCAATACTTCAGATGCTAAACTTATGTTTGAAATCTTGTGATACGAAGCAAATGAGGATAAATTGTTGGCATATGTGCTGTATAGCGATGAAGGCACCATTCACGCAAGTGGAATAGTCAACTGACAAAATTTCGGAGCATGAGCGAAGGAACAGTCAAAAAATAAAATTCTCCAGTAGAAAAGAAACTTTAGAAAAATCACTTTGTGTGAAGATTCACGATTTGCAGCTCGTTCATTTTTTGCGAAACACAATGACAGACAGCCTACCTTCATATGATGTGTATGTTCCTTCTACCAGTATCGAAACAAGATGACATTTTTTTTTCGAAAGGGTGGTTTTCCACTGGGTGCTTCTTTTTTAATTTTTGACGAGTAGTTAGTTAAAGTATTTGGGCTGAACGACCTCCAGATCTTACATACATTATTTTAACCACGATTAATTCAACCAGCCAACCAAGGAGCCGCATCCGACATGTGGTGGATTATATTTACCCTGAAAAGATATTTCGTGGAACTATGTTATGGGAGTATGTGTATATGATATACAAAGTAGTCGTGTGGAACTTTGCTGAAGTGCAATGCGAAAATTGTCATACATTTATGTGTTACTTTTTAAGTTGGGGGTTTCATTCAGTACATGATGGAAGAGGAAATCAGCACTGTACGTGTTGTACCAAAACTAATAAAAGACATTCAATACTGTTCAAGTCTGAGGATTAAGCGGGCCAGGAGAAGTGTTAAAGATCATCCTAATGTTTCTTAGGTCACGCCTGAATACATCTGACTCTGTGTAATGGTCCATTTTCAATTTGAAAAACTGTATTATTGTTAGGGAACATCTGTAATACAGAATGCACCTGGCATCCTAAATTGTCTACATAACCACTGGTAATAATTTGTCTTTTCAGAGTAATAATAGGGCCAACAGAATAATATTCTTTCGCCCACCAGCACAGAGCAGTCGCCATATTTAAGGATATGAAGTAGGCAATCCGAAGCACATGTCTCTTTGGAGACCCACCATATAATAAGCTCGGCTTATAGTTGGAAACAAGGAGAAAGATGGATTATATTGCTCTCTTCCAATAATTGGCGGTCCATGTTTTACGTTCTTGGTATTACCATTTTCGTCCTGAAAATGATCAGAGGATTCGAAATTTAAGTCCGACAGCGGGTGTTCAGGTTAAATATCTTTCGTCAAAGTGTGATTGTAGAAATAGGTCGTTCCAAATATAATTTAGTTCAAAAGTCAGTTGTGTCACATTAGCTCTACGGATCACTGATAATCCTATTAAATGTTTGACAATCTCTCTCATCTAGACTTGGTTTTCGCCACATATTCTCCTCCTACGATGATGTCTTGACTCTTGACACGAGTTCTACTTACGTCGTCCCCTCTGAACACTCTTGTTCTTCAAATGCGTAAAACACTGACACCCCTGGATATAGTTGGGGTCCAACGGAGTGCGCACCCACAATTTATCCTCTTTGAAAATTGCGAAGGTCTCCTACTTCGTACTACAAACGTCCTTCCAACGGCACACATGAATCCGTATCACACCGCCAAGCATACTACTCACTATCACCAAACACAGTACTAACCCAAGACAGTCACAGTGCACAAATGTTTAGCATTAATAACATGCAAAGATTACTTATTGCAATCCATGAACGTTTTTATTATTTTGTGGAAGATACCTCAAATAACAGATTTCTAAGATTTTTTATTTTTATTTTATTTATTTGCTTATTTTTATAAGATACAACCTACACATTTTTATGAAACTTCATCTCTAAAATAATTTTTATATATCGATTTTATTCAGTGGCAAAAGTAAGAAATTATGCCAATACAATCAACTGATACATAAAAATACCTATCACACCAATAGAAACTTCTTAAGAAGAAAGAAAAAAAAAACTTATAAGATTAAAATAATGTTAGACCATCTCTCATTCTTAGAACAGCTCTGATGCGACGCGTAGCGAAGTCAAGTGTTACACCATTCCGCATATCATTCTGTTGCGTGAGAGACAATGGAGGCGAAAGTCTGCGCCGGATTTGTATCTCCAAAACAGACCATAGATGTTCAATTATGTTCAGGTCTGGAAAGAAGCGGGCCAGGCGTGGTGTTCAACTTCATCTCAACTTTTCTCAAACTACACAGCAACAATTCCAGCAGGCAGCATTATCATCCTGGAATATGGCTCAATTGTTCTAAAACAACACCTGGACTACGGGATGTACGTGATCCCCTAAAATATTAACATAATCATTGACAGTGACGCGACAGGTAAGCTTCAGCAGAGGACTAACTGAAAACCAGGATATTGTGGTCCACAGCATCAAAGAGTCACCGACATTCTACGTAATTGGGCGGAAACATCGTGGTACATACTCTTCTTTTGGCATCCGCCGTGGTACATACTCTTCTTTGGGCATCCGCCAACATAAATACGGCCCGTGGCTTGAAGTGAAATGAAAGATGATTCATACGACCACATCATGCGTTTGCAATCATTAGCGGTCCATGCTATATGTTCGTGGAACAATTGGCGTCGTGATAAAGCGTTATGATTCTTTCTCAGTTGTTTCGCCCCTGCAATCCGACCCCTGTGTTCAAGTGATATGTCGACACAGGCTGTGGGAAGTCCTTTTTAAGTTCCTCCTCACTTGTACTGCATTTGCACGACGGTTCTGAGAGGCAATCCGCTTTAATGCTCGGCGGAACCAGTCGCTAATCCTCGCGACACACCATCACATATACCACTTCTGTCACGCCTGCACCATATAACCGAGCATCAATAATTTATCCTGTTTGAAATCAGAGTGTTGCCCATTTTACACTATTACCGCCCGCTCAGTTCACTGCACACTGTCGTTCTACTGCTCCTCACGTAGTACGGAATTTTCCCTAACACAACATTACCAACATCCCGTGCTGCGGTCGTTGCCTGACGTTGCCAATATTCAAAGGAGTCACATGTTTTACATTTCATGTTCTCTACCTGCCGGAAGTTTTTTTTTTTTAATTTTTATTTTACTTTTTTTTTATGTCTGTCTATCTGTACATTTCAATGTGTGTACACACGCCTTAAGGCCGTATCTTTTTAAAGATATGTATGTTATACGGGAATTTGGCTATACAGGTACTACTCATATATGTTACGTGAAACTGCATGAATGCTATTTAAATGTTCGTGGTTATATCGTGTATACCAAGGAAGAATAAAGGCAAATGAAGGATAAAATAATAGACGAAATATGAATAATAGCTCGTTAAAACCCACCCATTGTAACCTTGGTCTATGATATACCTTCCTAATTTTATCTGATTTTACCTCGCCCTATCTTTAAAAAGACATTGCCTGCTTTCAAACTTATTCGATGGTTCTGACCTCCACTACTCCCTCCTTATCTTGGGAACGGTATTAAATAAAAGTATTGTTCTTCTATCATTAGGTAATTTTTATGAAACTTTTATTTGTGACTAGTTTAAACTTTCTTTCGACCCCTAAAATTTCAATTACGAACTTCGTGGACATACTGAACTCCCCTCGTACGATGCTGGCCTAGACCAAAGCACACACGAATTTTTTTAAGCTTAACGTTCCACGGTTATGCCCTTTAGGCTAAAGGAGCCAGATGATTAATAAAAGTGAATGATTGTAAAATTAATATTTTTGTGCTCGCCCAT
>NW_027658177.1:0-10275 GCF_964235325.1 Thermobia domestica
CATTACTATTATTTATAAAAGATTTTTGAAGCGTCAAGCCAAACAAATTAATACATCGTAAAATTAGCATTGGAGTAATTATGTATCAGGCAAAAATTTGTTCGGCTTGGCACGACAATTTTTTAAGATAAATTCAATAATAATAATAATAATAATAATAATAATAATAATAATAATAATAATAATAATAATAATAATAATAATAATAATAATAATAATAATAATAATTATTATTATTATTATTATTATTATTATTATTATTATTATTATTATTATTATTATTATTATTATTATTATTATTTTACCCAATCAACACAAAAATCATCCAACAAATTAAGTTATACGTAGCTGTTAGCTTACCGCATGTGAAAAATGACAAAAAGATGCGACAACAATTACTAAAATTCTGCTTATCAAAATACCCTCAAATTAGAAGTAAGAAGCAACTTCTCGAACAAAAGAAAGATTAGGGACCTCAACATATTCTTTTCCCTATGGAAGCTGATGTCTTAGTTGTTATGCAAAAGCAAACAAACAAACAAAAAAATAGATCGTGAAGACTCACGAACCAAAAGTTAGCTCATTTCCTAATATTTATAACTTATAGATCTACTGTACATGATTTACCCATAAATCTATCATTATGGAGAACTTAAATATCACACTTTCAATGCATATGAGTATATTCTTTGTTTCCCTCCCCAATAGATAATCATAAATATTTCTTTAAGATACCATCACGAAGATACGAATAATATATTCATATTTTTTTTTAAAAAAGTTTGATATTACATTTCAACGCACAAGACATTTGTTACTCAAATTGCACAGTAGTATGGCTCATGCAATAAATAAATATATTTATTTATTTATTACAAGAGTCATACTACAATTTGAATTACAAATATTCTTAAAATCATAATAAGAAGTTTTCTGTTTTATTTTTGAAAGTGTAATCTTAAAAATTAAGTGTTATTAAAAACAAAAAGACTGAAATTTCCTGAAATAAAGTTTTAATGCGTATATCATCTTTATGCACAGTTCAATGCACATCGAGTGATAGATAAATACTGTATATTAGCTATAAAAATCTGCCGAACTAAGTGAGAATTTTACCATAGAAGAACTGGGTAACCCTCACGTTTTACGAACTCTTATGCACTAAAATTAGTAAAATTGATGTTTTATGTAACTTTCTACTTTTAAAAGATTCCGTAGAGTAGCAATACAATTATTGAAATAACTTTATATACAAATAAAATCAAATTCAAAGGAATTTGCATTCCATAACCAAATATTCACATCTCTTGATTCAATTAATTTATATTAACTCTTTAATCATTTAAAGTGTACTTATTAACCTTTGATTAAGTATTTTAGCTATTTTTTTATATTCTTGAGTTAATAAAAAGTTTTTTGTGCGTGTGTCAAATTTATATGTGCGATACCCAATGTTTCTTTTCCTGCTATACCCATACTTTTTTTTTTATGATTTAAGACTACAAAATTGTCAAATAACTACTTAGACTAAAACTATTGCTAGGGGTACAGTGTCTTGGTGGTAGAGACCTCACATCTTGTGCGAGGGATGCGAGATAGAAATAAGATAAAGTCTCTGAGTAAAGCACAACATTTTTATTAAATATATATGTGTAAAAGTTTCGCTAATTAACTCAAACCTTTAGCTCTATAATGTCTGATAAAGTCAAAGGTTTAGTTAGTTGACGAAACTGGTACACATCGATGTTTTAATATAAAATGCTTTACTCAGAGAGAACGAAAATGAAATCTTTGAGTTTTACGTCTTACTTTTATGCCGGCAAGGTTCAAGGAGACAGTGATGATGAGAAATGAATGCAATGGTGGAATTAATAAAGTGGGAGGAAACGAGAGAACCCCTACGCACACGGTGTTTGTCCACCATAAAGTGCACTTAGTGCCAGTTGGGATCGAACTAGGAACCCCACGCACTAGAGATGAACGCTCTACCACTTTTTTTCTACGTAATCCAAACACGACAGGAATATGAACACAGAAATATCGAGAACAGTTAAAACTCCGATCATGTTCTTCAGAGGGATTCGAACTCCCAATGGCGAATCCTACGATTGTCAGCCTAACGCCCCAGACCGCTCGGCTACACCCACAGGAACCAGTGAGCCCCGCGGCTGCGTGCTTTGCTCAGAGATTTTGTGTTATTTCTATTTTGAATTACGAAAGCAAAGCTAACATGAACCAAATAGAGAGGTGTATGGTTCGATCTCAGGCCTGTGAGTTTGTAGTAGACATCATATCGTGCCTGTGAGGGTTACTTGAGGTTCTTCTATTTTCGCACAGTCTCATTCCATCATTTCCTTTCATAATCATCTTTCTGTATCTTTTAGCTTAAATGGCATAACCAAGAAACATAAAACTACAAATTTAATTTCATTAAGAATCTTTAAAACTGGTAACATGGCACAATGAAACCTCCAAATTTTATAAGGAAATCCTTAATATTTTAGTTTTATTTTAAATTCTGAAAAAGTTGGTTTGAAATTATTGCTAGTCAAATATCATTGAGTAAAGATGTGCTATACCCCTTCCGCCCACACACACCTGAAAATTATCCATAAATAAGCTTCCATTATCCTGTTTCGCCTTATCCTATTCGTTCACGAGAATTAAGTTTATAGCAGAGCCTGGAAAAGATGTCTCTACTAAGAGAAGCAGATGAGGGAACGTCATTGTCTCCTACGCTCTTAATAAGCTCCTATCTCTTACGCTAAGCAGCTTAAAACTCTGCATGAAAGTTGCAAATTGACTCATCCCTGTCAAAGCTGGTATCCATCAGGCTTCTCACCTCTGCATCAATTTTTTATATGTTGGTACGCCATGTGTTACAGTGAAATCTCTATGCCAGGAAGAGGATCAGATTTCAAGTCCTCTTTTTAAGTACATAAATTACCCTCATACAATAGTTTTAGTGACAAAATCTACTTATCTTTCAAAGCGATTCAAAGAGTATCTGTTTAGTTTGGTCTCCAGGCTAGTAAAATAAAATAAATTGTAGATCGTTAAGCTTGGACTGTTTAAAGTAGTCAAAATAGGTTGATATTAGCATTGGATTTACATGCTTTGGGTTACCAAATTTCCCGACGCTACAGCCACAAAGTGCTATGGTGCACTTTCAATTGAGTAATACATATTCAATGCAGTGATACTCATCACCATTATGTAAAGCGTTCAGTGCACAAGGGAATTTAGTTCCCTTTTGGCCATTTTTGACATACGTATTTCGTTAGAGCCTGGCTTACTAAAAATAATACACCATTTTTCTTTTGCTTGTTTCTCAATAAGTGAAAGGAAATAATGAAATGCAACTTACCACAATCATAAATAATGTCATTCTACAACAGTAAATATGAACCTGAAGAATTTTCAGTCTTGCCATCCATAGAAATTACAATGTTGCCAGAACAAGATTTCCCCCAAAATCTAAATTAAGGCAGCGACTAGAGGAACGAAGTCAACTGCGTTTGATTAGCTACGTATTAAGTTGTTTTGGTTTCCTGTGAACTACTTTTTAAATAACATTATTATTATTAAATTTTAATAACTGTACGTTAAAACTATTTTGTTTATTACAAACTAAATACAACTATTATTTAAAAAGTAGTAGTTAAATAATATTATTATTTAATTTTAATAACTGTATCTTAAAACTATTTAGTTTATTACAAACTAAATACAACTATTATTTAAAAAGCAGTAGTTAAATAACATTATTATTTAATTTTAATAACTGTATCTTAAAACTATTTAGTTTATTACAAACTCAATATAACTATTATTTAAAAAGCGACTGTCAATGGCGGCCCTCGGTTATATTTCATCCGGATTGCGAATAAGAGTTTTTTTGATGTATGATTTTCTTTCTTTTTTTTTTTTAAAAAAAAACAAGCATAACAGGAAAATTGTATCTATCCACCATAATATTAATGGATCCAGAAATGGTTCTTTTATTTAACTATGAAAAATTTTCTTAATTCTTTTAGTTACTAAAGGCTTATTTTGCAAATTTTGTTAATAAATAATGGGTAGATTTTTATTTTTTAAAAAATACTGATTTCATGTAGTTAGTTTTAAATGTTCGTTAGATAAGGTTCTGTTTGGCCTGAAAGAAATAAAGCAAAATATGCAGAACAGAACAAAGATTTAGAAAAAGTAAATGTCTTACCTTCGCTTCAGAAAGGGGTAATTAAAACATTGTGTTTCAGTTTAATGTTTCACGAATATGCTCTGTAGGTTAAGGGAGATGAAAAGCAAATGAATGATGATGGAAAAAATAGTGGAATGAGGATGTGGGAGGAAATAGTAGTACCCGAGAAAAACGACGGACACAATGTTGTCCACCACAAACTTACTTGACTGGGGATCAAACCAGGGACCTTACACAACAGAGGTAAGTGCTTTATCACTGAGCCACCGTGTTCCTCAGGGAAGAGTAAAGGAAAAGGGCCCCCAAATATGGCTCTTATATTAATCAGGCCTGAAGTGCACCATCAATTGTTTATCATGGACTTCTACTGTTAAAAAATGCTTAGAAACTAAAATTGGTGATTTAAATGAAAATATAGCATCGGTATTAAATTTACAACGTAAAAGAAACACACATTAAAAATAAGAATATCAGCACTATAGTGCTATAATATAGTAGAATGGCAAGTGACATATGGGAACTTCCCCCTCCCCCTCCTTTCTAGGCTTTTAAAGCAGTTTACTCTCTCCATCCACCCAGCCTCATTCCACCTGGTCTAAAGCTAGTAGTTAAAAGTGCACTCAAAACTATCCATTTGGTCTTCATTGCTTGAATTATACACGGTGTTTCATTAGCAATCGATACTACGTGGAGCTGATCAAGTTGCAATGTCAATAAAAAAACCAACTTTGATGGTGAATCGTGGAAATGAAACCAGGGATGTTATTACCTGCAACGTAGGTCGTTTCGTTCCAATTATACTAAATACACGTCTCTGTCTCTCAGAGACGCAGAAGCAATGATGACCGTTTATTTTAGGTGTAAACTTTCCTATCTCTGGAGATTTGTTAGTGATGCTGAACCTGATTTTTTTTTTTCGTTCACCACTTCCTCCCATTCCCCAAATTTTAACGTTTATTTCTCAATGATTGAGTTTATTGAAGCATTACGCATTCGATGGAGTAAAAAAAAAATATATATATATATATATAAATATATATATATATATATAAATATATATATATATATATATATATATATATATATATATATATATATATATCTTCTCAAACTATTAAAAGAGATTATCACTCATTTCCTCAGCTTCTCTTTATTACGTTTTATGGTCCGAATAAAAGGTCTAACTATAACCATCAAATACAGTCCTTTAATCAGCGCGAAAATTTGTTTTACACGGTGACTTAATTCGCTGAACTTGCTTACAAGTCACAAGCATTCTTTGTCAAATATACTTACTTGTTATTCAGCAGTTGTTTGATTTTCTTTTTCTTTTTTCTTTTTTTTTTTTTAGTATTTCTACGTACACAAACTCAAGTAAAATACAAATAAAATGTACGAAAAATAGCTGAATTATCTAAATAGGTTAGTATATTATATTGATAATGTTTTAAATGTTTAAAATTATGTATTTTGCTTCATAAACGACACATTTCAAGTTTTATCAGACATGAAGTTAACAACACTATTGTGTTTGTTACGCGTATATACTTATTTCGTGAGATACTTGCACCTGTGAAGCTGTTGAATATGCTTAGTATATTATAAATAAATAAACGTTTCTGGATTAACTATGGTAGAGGTCTGGACGGGCTCGGACCGAGCCCGCGGGCCGAACTCGGGCCTACAAAACATATATCACTTCGGGCCCTGGCCGGGCTCGAGCCCTAAAGTTTTAAATATACAGCCATATTTCTTGGGCCTTTTCCAGCTTAACTTTGTAAATATACAACGATATTTATTGGATACAACGATATTTACGATATTTATTGGAACGCTCTTTTTCAAGCACAACTTCAAAATTAAATCTCTAATTGCTGTAAATAAAAATGCAATTTTGCGTTCATTAACTTTCTGAAATTCGGGCTTATTTCGAGCTCACTTTGTTTATCGCACGACCTCGGGCCGTTCTTGGGCCTAAATGCTAAACAAATTTTGGACTCGGGTCGGGCTTCACATTATAAATTCTCGGATCGGCCCGTGCCCGGGCTAAAAATTCCGGCCCATGCAGACCTCTAAACTAAAATATAGTGCCAACTATAGTTTTTCTCATTTTTATCAAAACTTGGTTTTTCTGACTTTTTTTTTTTTTTTAAAGTTTCAATTATGATTTCATTGGGTCTGTTTCATAAAACTTACAAGTTTAAAACACTGAAACAACAGTAAAAATTATTTGTCAATATTACTCTGTTTCCTATAATTTCCCATGTGCATTTTTAAGTAATTATATGATATGTGAAACTAACAAATAAATAAAGACGTTATATTTATATGTACGTATTTATGTATATACGTAAATACGTTATGTATATATAACGTATTTATTTATTAGTTTAGCATTAGAGCACACTCATTCTCGCTTTAAATGATAAGTAAATGGAGGCACAGTGGCTCAGTGGTAGAGAGCTTACCTCTGCTGCATGGGGTCCCTGGTTCGATCCACGGCCAAGTAAGTTTGTGGTGTATAATGTGTCGTATCCGTGAGCTTTCTTCGGATACTCCAGTTTCTTTCCACACATTCTCATTTCATCGATTCTTCCGTCATCATTGCCTTACTTATCCGTATCCTTTAGCCTAAAAGGCACGACCGTGGGGCGTTAAACTCAAATATTTCTTTCCAATTCATTTCAAATCATAAAAAGAGGAAACATCAGTTCAATGTTGCCAATAGTCCATTAAGTTCTAAGTCTGCAGTGGTCAATATTATCAGTCACAATTGCGTTACGAAAGAAAGAGAAATGATACAGTACTTTGTACTTTTAGTCAACCACACTGTCTAATATGGGAGTGCAGAATACCTGCACACTGGAAATTAATACCATAATGTGAAAGTTAAATCAAGCTATTACTCTCACATCTTTTACACATAATAATATCACTTGTCTTTAATTATTTGTATACTGCTTTTATTATTTCATGTTCATGGTACTTACCCCTCTGGGATTTGAACCCTGCTCCATGCATAGCAAAAAATGCTTCTCAGATTAATGATGATGCAGTAATTAGCATAATGAAGAAATAGAAGGCAACGAGGAAGGATGAAAAGTATATGGGGATGTTTTTTTTCTCTCGCTACACTACGTATCCAGTAGTCAGGGAAAAGGAAGATTTTTACGATTTTTATGTGAGAAAGGAAGATTTTACGATTTTTAGGAGGGGAAAAGGAAGATTTTATGATTTTTAGCGAAAGAAAGGACGATTTTACCATTTTTAGGAGGTAAAAAGGAAAATTTTATGATTTTTAGAGGAAGAAAGGACGATTTTACGATTTTTAGGGAAGAAAGGAAGATTTTACGATTTTTAGGAGGGAAAAGTAAGATTTTTACGATTTTTATGGAGAAAGGAAGATTTTACGACTTTCAGGAGGGAAAAAGGAAGATTTTGCGATATTTAACGGAAAGAAAGGAAGGTACGTGACATTCAGAATTTATATATTACACATTCACATATGGTTTCATATAGTAATAATTTTAATTGAAAACTAGGACAGTTTCATTAAAAATAATTGCAACACACACAAAACATATTACAATTGCTGGTGAGAGCTTATGTGGTTCGGATCTCACACTAAGTAGCACATAGCCTCATATAACATAGGTGCTGAAAGTGACGCCAAACTCAGATCTAACCAACCAAGTATATCTGTTACATAGAACTTTGTTGTCTGTAAATTATATTTTAATAAAGATGTTGGATCTCTTTAACAGTACCACATCCTTTTCTATATGTTCAAGAGACATAGCAAAACATAAAAAAATTCACAATCATTTGGCGTTCTGCTTTTATTAGTTCACAGCAGGATGTATCCCTGACATCAGAATTTATCACGATCGACAGACGATTACACAGAGAAAATAAAATATAACATAAAGTAAAACGTGCCAGATAAAACGTACGATCTGGCAACCTTAATCGGTTCTCATCCTGATTTTTTTTTTCCCACGGATGCTATGAAAGAATTCTTTGAGAATTCATAATTCAACAATGAGGACTCTCCGGATTTTAAGCTACTTTTCCTTTCTTGTAGACTTATTTCTTACATATTTCTTGTTACGTCCAGTATTTACTGTATTTCCTTCCCAAAGAAATTGGTTTGCAATCATTTTTAGCTTCGATAGAAAAGTGAGACATATGATGTTGACTCTTATCAATATATGATGTTGAAAATGGTCCTAACAGTAGTCCTAGAGTTTATACCTTTAAGTTTTACGTCCCACGATTATGCCGGCTAGGTTAAAGGAGACAGGAAAGTGGAAGGAAACGGGAGAATCCCGAGAAAACCTCCACACACGATATGTTTCTCCATCACAAAGTTCACTTGGTACTAGCTGGGATCGAACCAAGGACCGTATGCACCAAAGGTGAACGCTCTACCACTGAGTCACCACGGTCCCAGTAGGAGAGTTTCGTGTAAAAACATCGGAAGTGATTATATATACCTTCGTCTTTTCCCCCAATAAGTAATTCTGTAATTTGTCCGCTTATGTTAATTTATAGCAATGGTAATCTTCTATCCCCTTCCCTCATAAGAAATGATTGAGAATTGTGTGACTTTTTTATATATAGTATTTTATCTTGTGTCTTAGAACAAGTTTGCATATACAACCAGGACTATGAAATGGAAATATTAAATTATGTAATAATTTGATGTATGTGATAACTTAATTTCAAGATTCTTTATGATAAGATGAACCGTAGTTTCAATTAAAACTTAATTTAGTTTCTTAACCCGGGCGACAATTTGCTAACTTTATACAGAATTTACTATGCAGACAGTGTTGAAGAGAGAGATAGAGAACAGTATTAACGAGTAACTCAAAGTCTCAAAAGGTAGAGAGAGAGAGAGAGAGAGAGAGATGCGGTCAAACCACGTAAAGGGGAAGAGATCAAAGCGAAAAGGGGTTTGGGAGATACGAATCGAAGATCACAAGCTGACAAAAGAACAGGCAGGAAAACCAACAGACAGACGCGTTGCCAAACTTCAGTTAAAAAGACGTTTGAATCGTTCTTAAGAATATTTCAACTTTTATCTTTCTGTTGAAAAAAAGAAGGATCCAATTACGTGTTCTGATTGATCTTTCTTGATAGCTGCGAGAAAGTTCATTCAATATTGATACAGTGGTGCTGAAAAGCTTTTCCATTAAGACATTTGGCAACGTTGCTTCTCTTCCTTCCTTTTGAAGTTCCGTACTCTCTCTTCATTAACTTCTTGAAGAATCTATCAATAACACACATCTCTCTCTCTCTCTCTCTCTTTCTTTCTTGCTTGCTCCGTTACCGAAATATTGAGCTGTGGTAACACCAAAGAATCGCCTTTCTCCGCAGGGAATCTTGCCTGGATTCGATCAAGACCATCAGGGAGTTTCCCTTTAATTAAACAAGACAGCTGGAAAGACGTGTTCCTCACATCTTCGATATTCGGTTGATTCTATTTCCGCTTTTACTTTTCTTTAGTCTATACCAGTTGTTCTCAAACTTTCCGATAACGTGGACACCCTGTTCATTCGGAAAGTGATCAGCAGACCCCCTTGCAATGCTACCTGAATTTGACATGGTATATATATATATATATATATATATATATATATATATATATATATATATACAGTGGTGGATCCAGGATATGATCAAGGGAGGGGCTAAACCATAGTTTGCCGTTTTATACAGTGTAAAGCAGGATTGAAGCTCATTTTATCCAGTTTATACCTGAGCGTCAAGGGGGCTACAGCCCCCCTTTGAACCACCACTGTATACCACTGTATTACTTGTCAGTGGTAATTCTAATTAATATATATATATATATATATATATACTAATTAGAATTACCACTGACAAGTAAAAGATTAAGAAAAATAATGCAATAAGTAATTATTCTAAAGATACATGATTGTTTCCTAGTGAACGAAAGTTCAATTGAAAATAGAGTAACTTTCAACACTGCTAATATAATATTTTAAAAAAAGGGGGAGATCCATTTGATAAACAATGTTCTCAAATGTGGGGTCACTAATGTGAGG
>NW_027658178.1:0-10233 GCF_964235325.1 Thermobia domestica
GGGGGATGCTTCGAATCGCATAGTTGGTGTTGATTTTTTTTTCTTCGTAATATTAAATCATTGTTCTTGTTTTTAATTTTATTTTTGGGGTAAGTGTACATACCTTTATAGCAAAAACTTTACGACACGAGAACCAGAATACTAAACTTACGGTTAAGCTTGGTAACTTACCACACTTATTGACACTTTTGTATTATTCATGAATATGGGATGTATGATTTTCTAGATGACATAGACATTAATTTTGAATTTCAATTAAAATTTACTTTTTCTGTTGGTAGGAACACACACAGAGTCGTAACTAGGGGGTTAGGTGAACGGGGCTGTCGCCCTGGCCGCTGATAGCAAGAAGGCGCCGAACAAGCGAGAAGAACGAAAGAAAAAATGTTGAAAATGAGTAAATAACGTGTCAACCCGAAAACGTATTGGTGCCCTATTAAATCAATATTGTTGTAACTTTGCAAAGAAATAGATTTGTTAGATTTTTTTTCTTGCTCGCTCAGCTCGCAACCCAAACGTTGCAGTAAGACTCGCAAGTTTTTTTTTTATTTATTACCTTAGAATGTTATTATATGATTTGTTAATGATGATGTGATATACGCCGAATAATGACTTATAGTGTACGCAAGAGCAAACGGTCAAAGTCTGAAATGCGCGTTTGGCGTTTTGATGATGAGTTTGCTTAGTTAATCACACTTTTCTACCCAATCGGACGGTGAAAATGAAGGCTTTGAGAAATTAAAAAAAAAAAAAAAAAAAACCCTTCTTCTGAATTACCGTTACATTTCACAAAATATTTTTATCGTAAAAGAATCGAAATTATAATGCTACTTGTGAGGTCACATACAGATTAAATTACACAAGTTTAGAATTATTTCTGGAAATTAATGTTGTCACCCATTTCGAACATTTTAAAAGCACATTGTTTTTAATGTATTTAAATTTCATTTCTTATCGATAGTGTGAAACGTTGTAAATAGTTGTAAATTCCAATAACTGTTCTCCAAGTGGATTTGTATACAACCAAAGTAGTTTTGTCAAGTTCAACAAAAAGTCCAAGATAAGCGTCTTGAAAATAGTTCTTATTCGTAAAAGAATACGTAATGATCGCTTTGGCTGTTGCAATGGTCAGTCCAAGCAGCTTGATAAAAATTGATCGTAGCATAACGACAAAAGCTGCTCCTCTTATAAGTAAAATAAACAAATAAAAGGTAACGCATGGTAAGATGAGTGTAAGGGACCGCCGAATTAATTCTACTTTGCCCCAGGCGCTGAAATCTCTAGCTACGGCTCTGTACACACATAAGGAAAATTTTATTATGTTTTCTACCTGATTGGTATGAAATTAATAAAATAACAGAAACAAAACACACATACACACAAAACTTACTGAATATGAGTTGATGTACAATACATATAGTAGGTTTTAAAAGACAAAATCTGTACCTTTATTCTTACACTCAAAGCACTAGGTACTGCACAACATATACGACTTCTTAAAATAGTGTTTATTGCAAAATGTATATTACAGTGAATGTTTATACTTTAGCAGTATACCATTATACATTATATATAAGGCTAGGTCGAGCAAAAACAGTTCCCGAAGTTCGATATTTTAATACTCCTTATAATGTTATGTTTTAATTATCATTGAAGGGAAAAACGCATCCAACTGAGATGTACAGTATTTATAATGAATCAAATTTTGTACATAACAGTTCCACTTTGTCGCAAATGACGCGTCTATCTTAGGAATTTCTACAGATAACCGTCAAAAGTCGCAACTGATTTATTTCAACAGGAATTTTTCTCCATGCCCGTAAATGACGTGGGCGCAAATGACGTTGAACTGTTAAAACTCGATCTGATGAGAAAGAAACACGTGTTACATGATCGGGCACTAGTACAGAAACTTCGAAAATAATAAATAGTCCAGAATATATATATAGGGTGAGTCAAAATGATGTTCCCGATTTCAATTTTATTTTTTGATTGTAATAACAGGTATGTAAACAGAGATTATAGACACTGATTGATCAACTCAAAAAGTTTTTTTTCTAACAGATTTAAATGTTCAATATGCGTTCCACGAGTTACACGACACACATCTAGTCTATAACCAAGTTTCTGCCAGACTCTTCCTTTCATGTCAGAGTCGATATCGGCCATAGCTGTTGTTATGCGCTCACGCAATTCAATCACAGTTGCAGCAAGTGGCAGCACAAATATCCTAAATTTTCTACACAAATGCTGTTGAACTTACACAACGGATCTAGTCGCATGAAAATCAAGCACACAGAGCATTCTGTATCCCATATTGCTCACTTTGACTAAATTGCCTCATGTGGAGATCCAGGGGCGGATCCAGAGGGGGGCGATCGGCCCCCGACGCTCCCCCCAGAAAAGGAAACTTTCTTATTTTATATATATAAATAAAACCCATTCTGAAGTTTGGAGTCCTTAAAAGTAGCAGTATGACAACCCACCGCCCCCCCCCCAGAAACCGGTCCTGGATCCGCCCCTGTGGAGATCTACGTAACTACGACCCTGCAATAAAAAGAAAGAAAAAAGCTTTCTGAGATTATATTCCAAAAAAAAAAATACCTAGGTATATTGGCAAGAAAAGCTCAATACTGTTCGTATAATAAATTAACGAAATCGGAAACATCAATTTTGACTCACCCATTATAATACAAGACATTTAATTGAAGGTTTCTAATCTTAAAATAAGACAAGGAATGACATATGCTAATGGGCACAGTAGGTATATTTTAGGTAGGTTGCTACAAAACTGTAATTTTAAAAAATCTCGAAACAAGGTTAAGATAATTGAACTGTCATAATTTACATGAATCAAAAATTTATGTGACAAAAAGGCAAACTGCAATAAGTATGCTAGCCATTTATTGTCCTATTTCTTTCTTTAATGTTTACACTTCTGGCTGCAGAAATGTATGATTTTTGACATAGTGCTGTACATTACCTGATTGGTGTTCTAGCACAACAAACAAAGCATTATTATTATTATTATTAGTAATTTGACTGCCTCTCTGGCAAGTGCAGATTATTTGAAGAGTTCTTCTCTTAAGAACTTTCTGACCATATGACAGGTGTCTGGTATCACTGATTTTTTAAGATTTGTTAGATGTTTTGCATTTATCTGTTCAGCTTGTGTCCCAGTACTTTTAGGGAACATTGCTGTAGTTGAGATAATGATTGGTCTTACTCAGTGGCGTATTTAGGGGGGCTTCCGGGCTTAAGCCCCCCCGAAATCTTACTTACTATAGTCAAGTATATGAAATATCTTGCAGAATTTTCACATTTTCAGGCAAAGCCCCCCCCGAAAGTTAGCAAAGCCCCTCCCGAAACAAAATCGTAAATACGCCACTGATCTTACTATAATTTTCTCATTTCCACAACTTTCTGATTTCGTCAACAGGATATTTATATTTGCTTATTTTCGTTCTGAATGGTGTACAGTATGTATGTTATGAGTCAATGATATTGCTGCATCTATGAAGGTTATGTGTTGGTCTATTTTATTGATAATAGTAATGTCGGATCTGTTTACAGGTATTGTTACATCTATTTTGATTTCTCGATGCTAATAGAGTTTGTATTTATCATTTCCAAGTACTGTACTTGGCTGGTGTTTGTAATATGGCTTGGTCTCGCTGATTAGTTCCATGTTATGTGCCAAAACCTGGTGAATGCTTTTTGCGACATTGTTGTGTCTTTTTGAATAGTCTGTGGGAGCCATTATATGGCATGAGCCTGTGATGTGTTCAATTATTTCTGATGTGTCTTCACATTTTCTGCACTTTTCACCCAGTATCTTTTGCTTCAATATGTATTTATTATTATTATTATTATTATTATTATTATTATTATTATTATTATTATTATTATTATTATTATTATTATTATTATTATTATTATAATATTTTAACGCGTTCCCAGATAAGTCTGTCAGGTCACGTACAACTTAAAATTCATAAGTAGATATCCAACAATATATTTATTATAAAATGCTTTTAACGATTTTTCTTTTTAACACTTTTTATTTAGCAACACTGTGAGTGTGATAAAATAGTGAAAGCGCAAACTATTTGCTGGCAAAGAAGTGAAAATTTCACGAACGAACCCCTTATGGCATAGAAAAGGGGTTGGTAACAATCCTTCATTTTTTCTTCCCCTTCCTAATAAAAAAACGCCCTGCATCATTCTTTCTCTCGGCAAGAAACAGAAATTTCTGTGACAAGGGCTTATCATAGTTTTTTAGAGAAAGAAAGAACGAAATTGATTCCTTCCAAAGAAAGTTATATGAGGATTTTAACCTTTTCGGGACGCGAACTTAAAAGAAAATGGAACGGGGAGAAAAATAGTAAATTGGATTGAGGTCAGGATAGGAGTGAAAATATTAAAAAAATAAAAAAAAATAAAAGTAAAAAGAGCCTTTCTTTGCCATTTTCACACCCTCTTTTTAACAAATGCCACCCCCTTAGTTTCTGATATTGTGGAATTCAGTTTTTTTTCTTTATCCCTTTCGCGTGTTTCGGCAAATTTCTGAAAGGGGGAAAAAGAACATTAAAATGTGAAAGAGCAGAAAATTAAGAGAAGGTAGTTCAAGGCCAAAATACCATTCAACGCTTGCAATATCATTCTTATATTCTCCTCCCTTCCCTCTTATTTCTTCCTATCAAAAGAAAATATTTTTGTGGCGCCGTTTTTGAAGGGTAACAATTTCACACTTCTAACATTTCACAGCATTTTATCGCAGTAGGAACAAAGAATAAGAATTCAATCACAAAACAGTCGATTAATATATACTTTATCTATCATAGTAATGAACGTTAGAAGTGCCAGTAGTATCTAAAACCTTAAATGACTTATTCAGAATTATATTTCTGGAAGAGTTTGGTTCAATTCAATTATATGATAGGCTAATGTACACAAGGTATTCTTGATTAAACAGAGTCAAAATAATGCAGTGATTCTTCACTTGAAAACGAAGAACAACATGAAGGTTTTGTTTTGGAGCTATTGCCGTTTAAGAATTGGTGTTCAAATCTAAGTTATCTACAAGGTTTAAACTAGAAATACAAATCGATGAGCAAAACAACGTTTATATAAAACTAATAATAAATGTGTAACATTTTCGCCAACTAACTGAACATATTAGCTTCATCAGACACTGTCTTTGTGTCCGACGTGTCTGGTGAAGCCAATATGTTCAGTTAGTTGGCGAGTTCTGAGACAGTGTCTGATGAAGCCAATATGTTCAGTTAGTTGGCGAGTTCTGAGACAGTGTCTGATGAAGCCAATATGTTCAGTTAGTTAGCGAGTTCTGAGACAGTGTCTGATGAAGCCAATATATTCAGTTAGTTAGCGAGTTCTGAGATAGTGTCTGATGAAGCCAATATATTCAGTTAGTTAGCGAGCTCTGAGACAGTGTCTGATGAAGCCAATATATTCAGTTAGTTAGCGAGCTCTGAGACAGTGTCTGATGAAGCCAATATGTTCAGTTAGTTGGCGAGTTCTGAGATAGTGTCTGATGAAGCCAATATGTTCAGTTAGTTAGCGAGTTCTGAGACAGTGTCTGATGAAGCCAATATATTCAGTTAGTTAGCGAGTTCTGAGATAGTGTCTGATGAAGCCAATATGTTCAGTTAGTTGGCGAGTTCTGAGATAGTGTCTGATGAAGCCAATATGTTCAGTTAGTTAGCGAGTTCTGAGATAGTGTCTGATGAAGCCAATATGTTCAGTTAGTTAGCGAGTTCTGAGACAGTGTCTGATGAAGCCAATATATTCAGTTAGTTAGCGAGTTCTGAGATAGTGTCTGATGAAGCCAATATGTTCAGTTAGTTAGCGAGCTCTGAGACAGTGTCTGATGAAGCCAATATGTTCAGTTAGTTGGCGAGTTCTGAGATAGTGTCTGATGAAGCCAATATGTTCAGTTAGTTAGCGAGTTCTGAGATAGTGTCTGATGAAGCCAATATGTTCAGTTAGTTAGCGAGTTCTGAGACAGTGTCTGATGAAGCCAATATATTCAGTTAGTTAGCGAGTTCTGAGATAGTGTCTGATGAAGCCAATATGTTCAGTTAGTTGGCGAGTTCTGAGACAGTGTCTGATGAAGCCAATATGTTCAGTTAGTTGGCGAAACTGTTACACATTTATTATTATTTTTACATAAACGTTGCTTTGCTCAGCGATTTGTATTTCTAGTTTAAGTTTCTTAAAATAGCAAAGCTAGTATGAACCAGTTAGTTCCCCAAGGTTATTGCAAGTGTCGATATCAAATTATACAATTTGTTAGCGCATAATGGTAAAAAAAAAAAAAAAAAAAAAATGAAATATGTGACACTTATAAGCAGAAATAGCTCATAGAGCTCAACAACATTATATACCTTGGTGATAAATCCGCAAGCCTAATTTTCGAGAAAAAAAAACAATATTTCTTTTAATAATGAAAATAGATAATTGTATTTTCAAAACGTGGTAATTCCAAAAATTTCCGAGTTTGTATTGAATATGGAAGAGTATACTATGGAACCTCTTACATTAAATTTTGTAATTATTTTTTGTCAATATACATCGTTTTCTTTGGTAAATTCTGTTTGAAATATCGCTTGCTATATCAAGGGCGCCCATGTTGTGGTTTCCAGGGGGAGGGCAAGTGTAAGCGACATTTCAAATGTAGTCTCAAACTTTGCGGTAACTATTCTAAAAAAAATCTATTGGGTTTCGATCTTCCGAAGAACAATTTCCTGTAGAGGGGGGCGAGCACCTCACCTTGCCCCTCCCTGATGGGCGCCGTTGGTTGTAGTGTTTCAATGTAAAAAAGATATAGTTTTTCTTTCTTTCTTCTCTTTTTTTTCTCTCTCTCTTTTTTTAAAAAAAGTCCTTTCTGAAGAATTCTACCAAACGGATTCAGCTTGTTTTGGAAATACACTCCGTAATTGATGCTATACGAGAATCACACCAACTATTAAGATGAAACTTCACTGAAATATATTCCTATCAAGTGTTTTATTATGATACTAGCAAGAGGAGAGTATAGAAAATGGTTAATGAGATATAAGCAAAAGAAAATGCAACGATACGATATTGGATCCCTGTGGTACACCAGAATAAACACGCTGTAGATCCTTTATGTATACTGTACATTTTCCTCGATTCTACTGAGAGGAAAACTATGGTCTGAAAAATAACTCATACTACTCCTAGTAGAATGAAGGAGAAATTTATTTAGAGTGTTGTCTATAGTTGAATTCTGTATTGGTGCCAGAAAAATATAATAGAAACAATTGAAAAATAGAATCAAAATATAGAAAGAAAATACAAATTGCATGAGTGAAATAGGTCGGTAGGTAAGAAAATATACCAATTTCACAGACGTCTCTTCATCAATTTCTCAGCTACCCCCCCCCCCCCAATAATAATACGTAATAAATAAGATACTGCTGATGGAAAGCTTCCATTAGTATCAAGACTTTTGAACTGCCATGATTTTAGTGTGTTCAAAGGAAATTTGAGTCTGATAGATGATAATAGAAGGGAACTGGAAACCGTACTTTACAACATTACATTAAATATTAAATACAAAAAAAGCATACACTCTTTACGATATGGTAGATGAGGTATGATTTCTCTTCCAGTGAATAGTTTACTTAGTTTGACGTTTACTTGACATCGATTTATGCAGTAATTTGAAAGATATGCTATTCTAAAAATCTAAGGTTGAGTACGAGATGAGATTCGAGATAGGACAGAGCTACTTCAGTATAAACAAAAACATTTTTTTCGAGACATGACATCATTTTCGCAGCTCCTTTCCGAGACGAGACAGCCTTAACTCTTTGTTTCGTCGTACGCATTCCAAAATTCAAATGGCTTCGGCTAGAAAACAAAGTTTTTTTGTGAAACCATATTGATTGGTATTTTTTAAGGAATTTCGATTATCAAGACTACTTTTATATATTTAGTCTGACCATGTATCCGTCCGGGAGACACTAAATATTCAGAACTCCTTGATGAATCACCATCAATTTTGGCTGGGGCGTAGAGGAAGCTAGAAATCCCAAGATATGGACAATCAAAAATCGGTTCTTCATGTATTCCTATGGAAGAAATTATGAATATTACTCTTGCTGAGTAGACTACTCGCAGCGCTGTTGAGATTAGCAGGTTATTATAATCTCCAAGAAGCCATATATATAGCCAGGGAGGGGCTAAACCATATTTTGCCGTTTTATCCAGTGTAAAGCAGGATTGAAGCCCATTTTATCCAGTGTATACCTGAGCGTCAAGGGGGGCTATAGCCCCTATAGCCCCCTTTGGATCCGCCATTATATATATTTCATTTCATTTCATATATATATATATATATATATACTAATTTGTTTCCTGGAATACAACGCTGAAATGAAAAAAAAAATACCTTCAACTAAACTTGTTAACGTAGTGTACGTTATGAAAGCGCTACTTCTTTTTTGTTTGTTTCTTGTCAGGTCGACAATTCGAAGTTGAGTAATTTTTATCTGTTACTCGGGATACCTTGTCTATCTTAAATATTTAACTTCGTGGATATCGAGTTATGATCGATTGAATGGTTTCGGTTGAATGATTGTGATTAACATATCAACTTCTTATCATCTACAGAACGTTTGGCTTTATAGACTGGAGTTCGCTACTTCTTAATTCAAGTAGCTTCTCAATTGTCTCAATTCTGCGTCCCCATCGAGGATCGAACACAGAGCCACGTGTTCAAATAATTCGCTGCACGAGAACACATGGATAATGATTATAGTATTCAAATGACACCACAAGATTTCAGAGAAGAGGTTAACTTTCTTAGGACCTACTTTCTTATCCCTGGACAGTGGCCGCAAAGTTTCAGGTATAAGAATCGAACAGAAATGGCATAATCAAGTGGGTAGTGTTCTTGATTCTCAATCGGGAGGCTCCAGGTTCCAATCCTGAGCCCGGATATCATGATTGAGCTTTTTCCAGGGTTTTTCGTAACTGCCTTTAGGAGAATGTATGAATGCTCATTACCTTTTCTGCTGATGTTGATTGTTTATGACTCAATTATGAATAGGGATGCGCACGAGACAGGATTTGTGGCTGTCTCGTCTCGAAAATGTACTGTAAAAGTGGTGTCTCGACTCAAAAAATATATATTTCTCTACTGGAAGAGCCGTGTCTCGACTCGAATTTTGTCAGGAAAATCCTGTCTCGACTCGTCTCGTGCGCATCCCTAATTATGTATTGTTCTCGCAGATTGGCTAATAGTAAACAAGTAGCCACCAGGAGAAGGAGTTTCGGTTGTTTAGCGTGAGATTGTCTCAATTAATATTGAAACTAGAAGTGGTAGTAAATTTCTAGCATTTCCAGTGTTAGGTAAAGAGAGATTAGAATGGAGATCGAATATATTCTTGGGATGCTTAAATGATTACAGAAAACCGTTTCTGCTATCTATTACCATTTTTTCTTTGTAGCAATCAACGTTAAAACCGAAAGAAATTGATTTTTAGCCACTTTAAACAGAAGGTTAAGGGATGGTACTTATTCTTAGAACGCTAAATCGACTTTAAAAATTGAGCTTCTTGCTATCTTTTATCTTTTTGATCTATGTAGATCAGGGGCGCCCGAAGATGATTTTCTAGACGGGGGCCATCTCCATGTTGCTATATTAGTCTGGTATTTCTGGTATTTAATATTACGTGGTGTGCTATATACGTATATATTTTCGTGAGCCAGAGGAGGTCCCGGGCCCCACCCTGCCCCCACCCTCGGGCGTCCGTGATGTAGATCAATATTTGAAACCGGATGTTTTATGGATTTTTATCACTTCCGGTTTTAGTAGAGAGTTAAGGATGGAGACGGAGTGTATTCTTGTGTATTCTTGGAACGCTTAATCTATTCCGAAGAATCGATTCCTAACTCTTGATTCTCTACATCCAGACCAAAGTTGATGATACATCAAAGTAGTTCTTGAGATCTTTTGTCTTTTGGACAGACAGATGCACGAGCAGACATGATTTTGTCTCTCGGACGTACGTATATACGGACAGACTCGGTTTTGTCTCCTAGACAGACGGATACAGAACAGACACGGTTTGTCTCCTGGATGGACGGATGCACGGACAGACAGGATTTTGTGTCCCGGACGGATGGGTACACGGACAGACACGGTTTTGTCTCTCGAAATAACGTATACATGGCCAGACA
>NW_027658179.1:0-10221 GCF_964235325.1 Thermobia domestica
ATGCAAACAGCAGCTTGCATGTGTCTCTTCACTACTCTCATTTTCATACCTTTATTCTCAACGTCGTGATTAATCCGATTGGATAGAAAAGCGTGATTAACTAAGGAAATTCAACACCTTCAAGATGCCGAACACGTATTTCATACTTTGACAATTTCTGATTTTGAAAACGCTCCTGCGTATACTACAAATCATATATAATAAATTTCTTTAAGTAATAAGTAAAAACTTGTTGTGACTTAAGTTTGGACTGCGAGCGGAGCTAGGAAGAAAATTTTTAAGAAACTTATTTCTTTACAAGTCGACAACAATATTGAATTAACAGGGCGCCAATACTCTTTTCTTCGCGGACCGTCGTTCACTCATTCCCAACACTTTTCCTTTCTTCTTACCCGCTCGCGCCCTCTTGATATCAGCACCTGGGGCAAGAGCCCCGCTTGCCCCCTAGCTACAGCTCTGTATGAAATCCATGGAGAAAACCACCACCACAGTCAGCAGGGAATTAGATATCCTGCAACCAACTGCGGAAAATTTTACGCAAACATTTACAGATGCGTCCTTATCATTTGTAATTGTTGCAGGCTCTGAAACCAGAGTAATGGATTCGTCGTACTGGTACAGATAATAGTGAACATTTGCGTTATGATCCACGTTGCCCCGACTTTACATCCTGAGACATTTTTCTTTGCGTTTTTTTTAAACAACACCTATATAGACTACCTTTATCATCTACCATCCAGGATCTTCGTGTTCGCATCACGAAGGCCTTTGCATTAATAGATCGTCCAACGTTACAACGTATATGACAAGGAGTGGACTACAGGCTAGATGTGTGCCGCGTCACAAAGTGAACTCACATCGACCACATGTGATGTGATGTTTTGAATCAATGTAAAAGAAAACTTATTGAGTTTATCTTTCCATTAACACCATTTTCACATGTCTGAGTGTTACAGTAAAGTTCCTAAAACTCGGCATTCGATAACCTGAGTCCGGATAACTTGGCCACACACTGGTAAAGCCCAAAGAACTGCGCAGACCCGTTCAAGTATCTTTTCTGAGGTCTGTCTTAACAGGTAAATAACTGTACAGTGTGTATTCATTGATTTTCTTATTCATATAGTATAGTAAAGGCTCTATGCTTTTATAAAGTACATACTTTTCCTTTGTTTAAGGGTAATTGGGCACTATACTCTCTGTTCTATTCTCAAGCAATCAATACATAAAAATGCAGTATTGTATTTTCTCAGGAAACACTCGTACAGCTCACAGATGACGAGAAGAACCCTAGCAGAAGTAGTGTGACGTAGGTATGGGCTCGCCCACTTTTCGCACGGAGGTTTCAAATGACACCACGGAATAGCACACAGACAACTACCCGGAGTAGCAGACGATCTCTAAGTATAGACCACACCTCAAAAACCGAAAATGGACTTGACCGTGTCGTTGACCTTTCCCCGCTTCCCCTGTTTTGGGGTTCTTCTCGTCATCTGTGAGCTGTACTTATTCTTTTTTTTTTTTAACCCCATTCCCGATAACCTGGGATTTTCACAAATTCGGCCACCCTTCCGTACACATTAGGCCGAGTTTTCAGGACTCTAGTGTATTTAGGTTGTATTTGTTCATGTTTGAATCGGGAAGATTATTTTTGTAACAACATTGTATAAGTTTGTTAAATGCAAATCTCGCCTTATCCAATATTGGAGACAGAAGACATACATTGGATTCAAAATTCTTTCAGTTTTCTACCTATTGATACGTTTGAAAAAGAAATGAAAGCTTCTTTAACCTATGGTCAGTGTGTGAAAAAGACTACAAAACGCAATACACATTAAATCATTATACTCACCAATAATTCTTTTTTTTTAAGAATTACAATATATTAACAAATAAATGCACACACAATTGACATATATCAAAAGTCTTCTTTTAATAAATTTACATATAACATTACAATAGTCTTCGTTCTCTCATAAAGAAAAGCACAAATATTTAATATCTTCTCAGTTACGTCAAAAGACAATAGTACTATTAAGCTTATGTCTTCACAATTGTGTTAATTTATAAGCTTACAAATAAATCTTACATTTAAACTTAATTTCTTCAAAAAAGGAAATATAAATAACATTTCTATTGTGTATACTTAAAACTATTAATAGTTCATTTTGATTTTCAAATTTAAAATGTTTATTTTAAAAAGTACTAAGGCAGCAGAATTTTTAAAAAAAAAAGAAAAAGAAAGAAAGAAAATTCCATGTACAGAACTACAAAACATCATGCCTTATCATGACATGTAATACCAAAACTAGAAAGAGATATGCAACTATTAGATTTACGGTTAAACCTTACTATCCTTGAATGCAGTTTACAAATGACATAATTTCGCATCACTCTATTGAAAGATTATATCTTCTGTATGTTCTTCTGTTCGTTCACATAATATTACCATCTGTTGTTTCTTCCTCAGGTAAATCTTCATCATCATCTTTTGGTGGCCATACATTGTACGGAACAACAGTTCTGATACAAGGCGAAACGTATTCTACAACGGAGAAACAATAAATTATATTTTTTTAAAAAAAGGTTTCAAAATAAAAGTTTTAAATCGTTTACAAGCAGCGATGATTTTCAAGGGTAGCCCAGGAGCGAGATTGCCCCCCCCCCAAGAGCCACAAAATTCCCTTGGGATTATATATACTATCGTGCTCAATGTACACCTTGTCTCAAAAAGGTTGAGCGCATTCTTTACTGGTGTTTTGAGGCAAAAATTTTCTAAGTCCAGCTTCGGGTATCTTCGGGAAAAAGTAAGCCAGGTTCAAACCTCCAAGCCAGCCTTTGCAATCGGGAAAAAGTTTGCAGATGTGTTTTTCTTCTTTTAAATATAATAAGACTTGTTACCAAGTGTTTAAAAAAGCAACATTGATTGAAATACTTAATGATACAATATTTCGAAACCTTTTTTTTTAATGTTAGCACATGCTTGTTTGTCATTTAGCTCTCCATACGTAATGGAACATTTAAATACGTTAAGGAATCTTTCCATATGTAAAAGAATGCTCAAAGTTAAGAAATAGAACATAATTATCGCCTGAGTACTAAAATAAAAGTCAAAGTAGAACAGAAACAGCGTTTGTAATGGATATGAATGTCATAATTATCTTGAGATCCGTTATACCTCGCTAGAAGGTTGTGTTAGCTCATTGGTAAGCTGTCGGATTTCAAATCATAAGGTTGAGGGTTCGAATCCCGTCTAGGCTAATCCTTTTTTTTAAATTATATTTTCCGCAATGCATGAAAAATTATATAAAATAATTACATTAGAATACATAAGTTGTGTATATATAACATAATCATTGCAGAACATAGTAATTATTATGTTTAAAATATAACATCTGAGATAATTTTCACAGTAGGTCGGTATTATATATGAGGATGTAAATACAAGTTAGGAAAATCATTTAATAGCAATAAATAAGTTATGTAGTGTATTTATTTGCATCTATTTGTCATACAGATGTAACTTCTCAATATTCTCATTACAGCATGTCATTTACATTCGTGAAATACAATATATTCCTACGGATATAGAAAGTGTATAAACAGAGTATCCAAAGTCGTATCCTGCTTCAAGATACATAACTTTTCCCGATCCCCTTAACGTCACGGGAAGAAACACAAATTCTCTTTAGAACGGAATGTCGTTACTTAGAGTCTCATTCGTATACGTTGAATATGCTTTTGTATATTCATCTCTCTCTCTCTCTCTCTCTCTCTCTCTCTCTTTCGCTTTGTTTATGTGTGTGTGAATGTGTGTTGCGGAATATCCCAAGTTGAATACAACATTTGCCAAGTATATGAGGATCATTGTCATCGAATACCAGAAATTGAAAATCGGGTTTCTTCAGATTGGGTTTGCGTGTTCATGTTAGCTCACTGGTAGAGTACGGACTTGCCAATAAAGAGGTCTTGAGTTCAAAGCCTACAGCTAACTATCATTCTTTTGTTGGTAGGATTGCACAGAAATCGGATACAAGGAGTGGTTTACTTCTAGAAATATTTTCAGAAGCGTTTAGGTAGCCCTGAAAAGGGCTGTTTTCGGGAGTTAAGGCTGGGACATTAATATTGTGTCCAAGACCCTTCTGAATTTATTACACGCTCCATTCTTCTGGGCATGGAATCTATTACATGGGTGACAAATCTATCTCCTTCCCCTACCTCCAGCCATGCTTCGGAAACAAGATGCCACAGGTCATCCTGAGTTCTTGGTGGATCTGCCTCAGGCCAACTTTCCCTTAGAGTACGCTTCACTTCTGCCCACATATTTTCCATGAGATTGAGGTCTGCTCCACGAGCGGCCAGTCGATTAAATCAATCTCAGGATGCCCTGCGAACCATTCCTGAATCACGGGAAGTATGTATTGGCGACTGGTATTGCTGGAACTGAATTACACCATCAGGCTGAAATACTCGTACAGATAGCACCATGATATTACTGATAATGTCTAAGTACTGAGCATTGTCCAGATGTCCTTCAATTCTATGAAGCTGTCCTGCTCCGCGACTGGAAATCCAACCCCAACATAAAATAGATACATGGCCACTGCGATTGCAAGCAGCCACATATCCATGGTCATATCGGGTGCCTCTCGGACGATACACAAAACGGCGTCCCTCCTTTGATGTTGTGAATATGGATTCATCTGAGAAAACTACGTTTTCCCAATTGAGACCCACATTCGCCTGTGCAAACGCGAGACGGTAAATTTTGTGGTCGCCTGAGAGTTTTTCCTTCACGGCAGCAACACGGCCACGTAACCCAGCATGACGAAGCCTTCGCAGAGCTGTATGCTTACTACCAGGAAAGAGAGAAACTTCCCTTAGCTGTCTAGACGTCCTTAGTGGGTCTAACCGGGCTTCGTTTACTAATCTCGCATCTTGGGCTTCGGTTGACACATGCGGACGACCAGGAGATCGTAAATTATCAGTCTGACCTGTAGCACCATATTTCCGAATCCATCGCCTTCCTGTAGAGGCCGGGACACCTACTCGCCTGCTAGCTGCAGTTGCAGAATAACCTTCCAACTCCCATAAAGTAATTACTGCTGTACGTCTATCCATAGTTACCAATGTTCTGAGCTGTGAGAAGGAAGCAATAGGTAAAAGCTAGTACCTGACGTGTGATTGCTTACTTGCACGACACGCCTATTGTGGGGAACAGCGTTGCCAGATCTAGCATAATGATGCTAGATCTAGCATAATTTGCATGTCTCTAGCATCTAGCATCTTGCTTTTAGCATCCTGCCCAAATCTAGCACAATTTCAGCAAGTTTATCAAAAAGCCGTAAAACCTGGAGATGAGAAAGAAGTTGGTCGTGGGAAGAAAAAGAACGGCAGAAATGTATCCTCTTCCATTCATTCATACAGTCGGTAAACCATACAGGCAGTCTTATTTTTCGAAGTAAGTTCGAAACGTCTTTGGGCTTTTTTGTGGCTCCACCCAGGGTTTTCTAATCCTTTAACTCCGACGCATGAGCGGAGCTATGGGGGCCATTCTCCCCCCAACTTTTTGACAACTTCACCATCTTTATTTCTGACTTCATGATCATATTTATTCCTGAAATGACAGCTCCGAGACCGACCAAAAATCTCCCCCCCCCCAACAGACGATTCCCAACTCCGCTTATGCTGCGAAGTAATTTTCTTTCAAAATATGTAAACAAAAACTTTGCATTCATTTATACGACATATACGCCATTGAATCTGGCAACGACTGCATTAATTTAGTTGAGTTAAAATTTTGGTGCGTGAAGTATTGAGTTCTATCCATGCATTCTTGCTCTCTGTGTATTTTAAGTTACGTTATCGTATCTCAACTTCGTTTTTTTTAAACTCCTGAATTAGTAATTATGAGGATCTAGCATAATTTGACCGAATCTAGCATAAGTTCGATCAGGTTTTGGAATAATTTCGAGCTGTGAGTCTGGCAACGCTGGTGGGGAACGACTTGGTCAACGACTCGCGAAAGAAATCTGAAAATGGTGCGCCGTAATAATAATATTAAAAACAGTTTTTATAAAGGAATATTAATACATACGAAAAGCTGTTTAAAGAATGAATTGTTATACTGACTTTACACGTATAAAAACATATACCATATACCAAACAGATTGAGCGATATGATGATAGCTGTTTTGAGACAAACACTTTCGAAGTCCAACTTCGGGTATCTTCGGAAAACAGTAAACTAAAGCTGCTGGTTCGAACCTCCAAAGCCAACCTTAGTAATCGGGAAACGATGTACAGATATGTTTTTCCTTCTGTTAAATATAATAAGACATGTTCAAATGGTATTAAGTGTAGAAAAAAGTAACATTGAAATACTTAATGATACAATATTTCGAGACTATGTATTCACACTCTCGTTTCGTCATTGTGATTTCCATACGGAAAAAAGCATTTACGTATGAGCTCAGTTATATTTCAGAAGCAGCTTCCGAAAAGCGGTCATATTAGCTCAGTGGTACACCACCGAGCGCTTAAATCGTGAGTTCGATACCCGTTCAGGTGAAATTCTTTTATGATATTTTACTTTCCTCAATGCATGAAAATTATGTAAAATAGTTACATTACAATTCATCAGTTGTATATATCAGTTGAATATATATATTCATATCATCAGTTGTATATATCAGTTGAATATATATATTCATATCATTTCACGACATAAGTAATTCTTATCTTTAAAATATAACATCTGAGGTATTGACAGAACGTCGGTGTGTTATGTGTGAATATTGAATACAAATTTAAAAAATCGTGTAATAGCAATAAATAAGTTATGTAATGTATTTATTTGCAGCTACTTTCATCGCAGATAACTTCTCAATATTCGCATTACAGCATTTAGGTAGAGCATATCGAAAATCGGATCGTGGTCCAAGACAAAAAACTAGCTAGCCCCAAACTGTCACGCAAGAAATTCGCGAATCGCAAAAGTAAAGTGAAGAGATTGAGAGCGGCAATTCCTTAATCGCTATCTCTCAACTCTCTCTTATCTGCATTTATACACATAAAAGTGTATGTATGTATGTTCCAACATAACTCATGCATGCCTAGAGCAGGGTTTCTCAACCTGGGAGTCGCGGCCCCTAGGGGATCGCGAAGATAGGCGGAAGAGATAAATATAGTTAGAATCTAATACCAGAAATTATTTTTAAATATTATTTTTAATTTTGTTCTGATAAGCATACTTTTATTTTTTATACACACTGTAAAGAACAATAAAAAATAAGTCTACTGAACATTTTCAAAGGGTGTAGAATTCGTGTTACTATTCGGTTCAAAGTCTCTTGTCGTCGCGAATTCTGTCGAGAAATTTGAAGCTTAAAATATACAAAACGATAATCATGCCTGTTGTTCTGTATGGTTGCGAAACATGGTCGCTTACTCTGAGGGAAGAACATAGACTGAAAGTATTTGAGAACAAGATCCTTAGACGAATATTCGGACCCAAGAGGAACGGGAATGGGGAATGGCGGAAACTTCATAACGAGGAACTACATAATTTATACGGTTTACCCAACATTGTTAGGGTCGCCAAGTCTAGAAGGCTTAGGTGGGCAGGTCATGTAGCTAGAATGGAAGAAAGTAGAAACGCTTTCAAAATCTTGACTGGAAGACCAATCGGAAAACGACCATTAGGAAGACCTAGGCGCAGATGGGAGGACAATATTAAGATGGATCTCGCTGAGATAAGAATACAAAGTAGAAACTGGATCCAATTGGCTAAGGATAGAAGTCAGTGTAGAGCTTTTGTGAACGCGGCATTGAACCTCCGGGTTCCATACGCCATAGAGTTAGTTAGTTAGTAGAGTTGTTTAAAAATGAATTTAAATCAAAGAGGTATGATATAAAACTAATGAGAACTGTATATAGAAATACTAGAAAAATACACATGCAACAAAACCTGCACATTGAAATACAATTAAAATTAAAACCTAATGAGATACCTAAGCATGGTGTAATTTCACTAGTGCAGCAATGTCCGGTTCAATCTTCATGACGAACATTATCAAACCATTTTCAACTGATAAGCGATTTCTTATCTTTGTTTTAATGTTTACCATAAAAAAAACACACTTTCGCACAAGTACGATATAGCAAATGGAATTATTACTTTTAAAGCAGCAATCCCCAGACCAGGATATTCTTCTCTCCTCATCAGGCAGAACTTGTCCAAGTCTTCGTTACAAAAAACCAGTTGCAAAGACTTGTAGCATGATCATTCTATTATTTGGTCAAGAAGTTGTGGGCTTAGATCGGATACGTTAATGGCCTCTTCAATGAAGGAGTTTAACATCCATCTTGAACCAGCACCTTCGTCATTGGGAATATAGATATTACAGTTACTGTATCCACTGTCAGTGCGGGGCGCCGAAAAAAGGGGCCACACATTTCGGAGGAAGTGTGTTACTCATGTTAGGAAAGTACATGTGCTCATGTGTAAAATAGAAGGAAAAACGTAATAAAATGTGCTCAAAATTAAGGAAAGGTAGGGCTTATTTTGAAAATGTTATTGAGCTTCGTGCCAACCATGGTGGTGCTTCGTAGCTAGTCTGTCGACGTCACTCATATATACGGTGACATCGTACTATACTCTCGCCCCGGGCACTGATTTTCCATGGCACTGTTCACTATAAACAAAAAAATGGATTCTACTATTATAGAAATAGGTATGTTAAAAATCTCACACAAGCTTATTATAAAACAAATTATAAAAGGGTCGCTGGCAAGAGCGTGTGATAAAAGGGGATCGTGATAGGAATTAGATTGAGAACCACTGGTCTAGAGTAATTTTAACCACATTTCTTATAGTTTCAAAAAGATTGCTGTCGGGTTACCTATGGTGAATGGGAGGGGGATACATATAAAAGATTGCTAGAAAATGATCGATATTAGATTCATAGTTTTCGGGGTCGCTTAGATAAATAGTGAGACTTTCAATTTCGCTTAACTCCGATTAAGCTCTCATTAGTAGGGATGGGCACGAACGACTTTTCTTTGAAACTCGACTCGACTCGAAACAGACATCTTTGAGGTCTACTCTTGGACTCGGCGCGAAAAATATCTTCCAACTCGACTCGGATTAGAGTCAAGTCGAACCAAAACGAGCCAAATCCTGTGTGTAGTCCTACCTAGACAATACATAGACAATATTTATTCTATCATCAATTATACTACTGTTACTACAAATAATAATAATAATAATAATAATAATAATAATAATAATAATAATAATTATTATTATTATTATTATTATTATTATTATTATTATTATTATTATTATTATTATTATTATTATTATTATTATTATTATTATGACAACACCGTGTACAAACATGAACAATAGATGGTTAGTAAAGGAATACTAAAAGCTAGTTGACTGCCGACGTCGGTAGTCATGAACTCTACAAGGCAAAGACATCGTTCATTACTCTAAGCTGTAAGCGTCGGTGGACTACAGATGGTCAACTATTGACCTCTCGCCAGAAATTGGTGGCCCCGCAGCGACGATCCGTGGTGGCCCAAGTTCCATTTTGAAAACTTTACCACCAGCAGCAGAGACGCGATGAAACGCCAACGAACCACAAAATTACTCTCCCAAAATATGTCAAAATGCCTATATGTGTGATTTGTTTATATTTAGGTGAATCAAAAAAACACAAAACAAATACCCGGGGTGGACGCAAACTATCAATATTACGATTACTAGGCACGTGTTCTCCTGACTTCCCCACGGAAACGATCATAAAAGGCTTGGTTGTTGAAGGATAAATCATTGACGTCTTAATTTAGCCAATCACACAAACCCCTACATCTCGAGTTCTAGAAGGTGATACCGTGAACCGTTTCAGATTTATTGCTTCCTGGTGGAGTACTATCCATGAGCAAAATTTGAGCATAATAGCCGACATGCATCTTCGGTGCCTCTTATCTTTAGTACAATTTTAACCAGAGATGGTGTGGGTCAATGAAAATTTGATCCACGACCCACCAAGACCCACTATCACCCACCACCCAAATGCCCCATTGGCCCACTCTGACCCATCAACCATCGTGATCCACTCTGACCCACCACCAACTATGAACCACTCTGAACCATTGCGACCAACTCCGACCCACCAAAACCCATCGACATCAACTCTGACTGATGGCCCACGT
>NW_027658180.1:0-10204 GCF_964235325.1 Thermobia domestica
CTCCTTATCCTAACCGGCATAACCGTGGGACGTTAAACTTAAAGATTTCATTTTTTATTAATCTCAGCATTTTATAGTGTATTCTTAAGCTTAAGGTGATGTATAATTAAATTTTGAATTCAGTTAACTTATTTTGTTTCTCAGATTGTTTTTAAAATGTATGTACAAACGTTTATGTTCATTCTCGAGAGTTTAAAGTGACGTATAGTTATTAAACATAGTATTTAATATTGTACTCTTAACGTGGAAGTGATATACAGTTAACTTTTGAATTCAGTTAACATTTTTCTTTCTGAAATTGCTTTAAAAAGTATGTAAAAACGTTTTTATTTTCTTTCTTGAGTGCTAAAAGTGATGCAAAGTTATTTAGCTTACTACTTTATATTGTATTCTCAACCCTAAACTGATACACAGTGCGTTTTTGAATAAATTGTCAAGTTATTTGAGTGATGAACACTGGTAGAAAATCCTGACTACTACTGGAACATTTTGATTTTAAGGTGACGACTACTGGTGCAAGGATTTTAAAATATTGTTTTTCCTTCAAGGGCTACTCCTTTTTGAATTCTGACTACATGGTCACTATAGGAAGGATCAGTGAGTCTTTCCAACTATGGTACAGCTCCGACAGATTCACGATGCTCAGAGAAGAGACAAAATAGTATGTTTTCAAACTTAAAGTGAGAACCACTGGCGTTTTTACCTTGCTATGCAAAAGTAAGTGAGTACTCCAATGGGGTTCCAATGCGGTACCTAATTTCTGCATTTTAGATATATGGAAATACATGTCTCTAAAATGTAAAGAACTGATTTTTTTTTTGGGGGGGGGAATAAATTATAGGTATGTTGGGCTTGCATACTTGACGCCTCCAATTCGGAAATTGAATTAAAATATGACTAACGGCTATCAAGATGTTGTCAAATAAAGGGAGGACCAACACAGTTAAGGGGTTTTCGTGTTAGATGCTAAAATTTCCGAAATCGGTCATGGAAAGTTAATAAACACCAGTAGCAATTTCATCTTAAAGTAATTAGATATCTTCATGGAGTGTTAGAACATCATGGAGTCTACCAAAATTAAATTTTAAAAGCTTTTGAAAATATAATCTGACATTTGTAAACAGTATTTGAAATATGTGTTTACCCAAAACTTCCAGCTAGTACATCAAACATCTGGAGAAACACTGTGAAATAAAAGCGTACGAGATCTTGAAATTTCGGAAACAATTATTGGTGGCAACAAAATTAAATAAGATGGTACTTCTATGGGTTAAATGAGTACCTCAGTACAATTTCGATCGAAAGATTAGTTCAGTCCTAGGTTTTCTTCAGGCAATTCCAAGGGTTCATCGAGCTGTGCAAAAGAATGAAAATTCGCTGTCAATATCTAAGATAGTAACCAAGATATAAGGAATTATATATTTTATGACCTAAAAATAGAGATCTTTACGGATTTGTACTTTTGGCTCTTTCCTATAAGAAAAAAAATTCAGAAAACTACTGTATATATCTTAATAGACAATTCAGTGGGCGGGGACACAGTAGCTTAGTGGTAGGGTATTTAACTAATCTTTTTTTGCAGAAACTATTGGAGTATTCACTTAACCTGTAGAGATACGATCATACTTAACTCCCTATTTAATTTTAAAATTAAATAAAAGGAAATATTTCAGTGTAGCGACCCACGATTATGCATTTTAGTCTCAGGGAGATTATGATTAAAGCAAGTGAATGTTGTTGACAGAATTGATGGAATGCAAAGGTGGGAGGAAAGAGAGTACCCCGAGAAAACCCACGAATACGATGTGCACTACAAACTGACTTGACCATGGATCGAACCAAGAACCCAATACACTAGAGGTAAGCACTTTACCCCTAAGCCATCGTGCCCTCGCCCATTTAATTGTCTATTAAGGTATATACGGTTGTTTTCTGAAATTTCTTCTTCTTACAGCAAATACTCAAAAGTACAAATCCATGTGGGTCTCTATTTTTACGACGTCATAAAATGCATAATTCCTTATATCTCGCTTGCTATATTAGATATTGACAAAAAATGTTCACTTTATTTCAGAGCCCGATGAACGCTTGGAATTGTCCAAAGAAAATTTAGAGCTGAATTAATCTTTCGATCGAAATTGTACTGACGAGTCTGAGGTACTCACTTAATCCATATAAGTACCATCTTATTTAACATTTGTTAGGATCAATAATTGTTTTCTGAAATTTCAAGATCTAATACGCTTTTATTGTATGGTGTCTCTCTAGCTGCTAGATGTACTAGCTGGAACTTTTAGGTAAATACATATTTCTAATACTCTTTACAAATGTCGAAATATATTTTACAAAACTTTTAAAATTTAATCTTGGTAGACCCCATGATGTTCTTAAACTCCATGGAAATACCTAATTATTTTAAGATGAAATTGCTACTGATGCTTATTAACTTTACATGACCGGTTTCGGAAATTTTACCACCTAACACGAAAACCCCATAACTATATGGATCCTCCCTTTATTTGACAATATCTTGATAGTCATATTTTAATTAATTTTCTAAATTGTACTGTCTAATATGCAAGCTCCACGTACCTATGGTGTCGCTTTTTATTTCACCATATTTCGGTAACTGTTAGGCGTACCGACTTGCGGTTTCGGTAAACACACACCTCTAACGTTCTTTAAAACGTTATTAAGACATATTTTAGAATATTTAGAAATGAGAGTTCTGGAAATATCATGGTACCCGAAAACCCCCATCAGGGCGTGTGTGTAGTGTATTTAATTGAAACTACTTTTGAGGTTGTTGTAAGCCCTCGTAATTACGTTTCCGAAACTGCACCATCTAGTACGCAAACTCCACAGTTCTGTAGTGTCGCTCTTTATTTTCCCATATCTCGATATCCATAAGGCTTACCGAGTTGAGGTTTTCGGTAAACAGATGTCAGTTCCTTACATTTTAGAGACATATATTTTCATATATCTAAAAAATACAGACATTAGGTACCCCATGGTAGCCCGAACACCATTGAGGTACCCACTTACTTTTGAATGGTAATACATTTTGAGTTGTTGTTCAGCATCAATAAACACTTCATAGTTTTTCTACGTGCAACCCAAAAGTCCATACCTGACCGAACATATTTTGTCCATTTAATCTCAAAAATGTTAAGATACTTTGTATTCTTAAGTACAACCAAATTAAGCACACTGAATATACCATTTTAAATATTTTCTGAATTTTGTTGCAGGTATTTCGTGCATCAAACCAGGATTCTGCTTGAAAGACAGTCAAAAGAAGCAGTGTTGGTTGTGGCTAAAAGTACGCCCTTTCTGAAGACAGACTCAGTTGTACTTACATTATTTTGTACGAATATATAACCCTAATAAAGATACTGTACTACAAATTATTTCTTTCTTCCATAAATTATAATAAAATATTGTCTCTGTTTAAAGAAAATGATTGTTAATGTTAAGTCATTTTAATTCTTTTTCTCTGTAATAAGAACATTATCCCTAGCAATATTTTTTATCTTTGTGCTATTGCGATTGGATGAAGTAAAATTCTATACGAAGCACTATTATTTCAGACATGCATTAATAACTAATGTATTGTTCTGTATGTAAGACAATGTGTATACTGAACATGTCTAGCGAAGGTGTTGTTTTAATACACAATCTATAACTCAGCTTTTCAGTAGTCAACTTTATTGGGAATCCGAAGAAAGAAGTTAAAAAAAAATGTTGGACTTACCAGCGTGTGTGTGTTCGAATTCTGGACTAATCCAAATTATCCAGAGAAATCATTATATATTTCTTTATTGCTATTTCAGGTGTATCCTTTATCCAAGTCGTATGAAACGGAGACTTCATACATCGCTATACTTTGTATGAACTATGTTCCGTATTTACTTAATCACTTTGTAACTTTCTCTAGTGTTGACAAGGCCGCAGGTGTCAATCGAATAGTTTAGTGTTTAACTCATGTCACCTTGTGACTAAGGTACGTCCTGTCGGTATATATATGGTACTGGGTTCAATTAGCGATAAAATACATTTTTAGCGTTAAACAAATGCAAAAATCTACACGAAATGAGATACCGTGATCTCTGACTTACGGATAACACCAAGCAACTAATGGTACTGAGTGTGATTGAGTTTACTAATTACTATTTGGCTAAAATCAGTGTTCCTTTATCTATAGTTCTTTTCGTGCTTTGAATTGCAAAGTTTGAAATAACCGTTTTAAATTATTGTGTATATATATCTTTCGAGTAATTCTGAGAATCATTGCTCTTTCTTTAAGCAATGTATGAGACTGTTAAATTGCTCTTTCCTTAAAATGTTGCACTAAGAAGGATGCATCCAGGAAAGTCCAAATTTGCAGAATGTCTATAGCAGGGAAGAATAAATATGTTTAGTCGATGGCTGCACAACGCCTCCGCTGTCACCACGTTGTCACACAGCGAATACAGCGAACGTTTAAGAGTATTCTGCACTTACTATTAGGTATCGGCCTGGGAACTTTGGCGCATCTACCCAGTCTCCTTCTTGGTGTTTCATTTTTAATGGCGAGTACTGAGTAGGAATCATATTGTAAGCGAATACGTTTCCGGCTGACACCACACTTTTAATTATTGCGACATTTAAAAAAAAAGACATACCTGTTAATTAAAATGTACAGAGAAGTTATTTCTGGAAAATTCTATTCAGGCCTCTTGTGGTAACAACTGCACTTAAGTAGAAGATACTATTAAGGAAAAGAATGAGGTAAAATAATCTTTATATCGTACAAGCAATGGATGATAACAGCTTAATAAATGATTGTACGTAAATCTTGTTTGAGTTTGAATATAGGATTGTATAAGGCTGTGCATTTTGCATTATTATTGAGGTGCTGCAACTAACTAACTGCAAACCATATGATAAATTCTTACAGTAATATATCACATATTGATTTACTCTGTATGGAAACGAAAATAGTTTAATATATGGTTAACCTCCTTTGTGCCAGGGGCGGATCCAGAGGGGGCGATCGGGGCGATCGCCCCCCCCCCCCACAAGAGGAAACTTTCTTATTTTATATATAAATAAACCCATCCATAACAAGTTTGGAGCTCTTAAAAGTAGCAGTATTACCGCCGACCGCCCCCCCAGAAGTCCGTCCTGGATCCGCCCCTGCTTTGTGCCCATAATTTTAAAATTAACGCTTGTGTCACTTTTCAACACTTGACTTTGCAGTAGCTTTCCAACGAATTAGCAGGAAGCCCAAACTTATAGGACACCCTGCAGGTAAATACATTTCTTTGGACAGTTTCACTGCTCCAAACTAAGATTTGAAAAGTGTAGTATTGTTAATTTTATTATTATTGGCACAAAGGAGATCAACCATATTTTAAGCTATTTTTGTTTTCATACAGAGTAAAACAATATTTGACAACATTACAGTAAGAATGTATCATGCACTTTGCAGTATGTTGCAGCACTTTAATAATGGTGCACTATACGTACACTCTAGATCCTGCATATGTCCGATCCATACATTACAAGAAGGCAATACGTATTCGATACAGGTAAAATCTGTATATTTCATATGGACAACCTATTAGCTATATACATCCAATCTATACATTACATATGGCCAACCTGTACGCGACATACGTATAATCTATATGCTGCATGCAGACAGTCTGTAAGCTACATATATGCACTCTGTATGGTGCATACGGATATTCTGTATGCTGTATCTGGACAAGCTGTGTGCGACATAAGGAAAATCTGTATAATACATACGTACAATACGTATACTGTATCTAGTCGTACGTATGGGGCACAAGTACAATATAGATGCTGTCTCGGGGTTGAACGCAAGAAACATACGTACAGAACGTATATTGCATACTTCTTGAAATCATGCTCCGTCCTGATAGTCAGTGTATGTCGTCATTATTAACCCACATGCTACATACGACCCTGACGTCACAAAGCTAGATATTACCTCCGTATATACTTGTTACTGCAGATAACGTCACACGAATGACGTCATTGCACTTGTGCAGACAGTACGTATAATACATACTTTTTCAGCTATACGTTTGCTGCAGGATGTTATATACGGTTGTACGTTAAGTCCAGAAACTACAGGAATTACGAATGTAACCTACGTTTTTAAGTATGCCACCTACATTTTTTTTTCTCAGTGTACGATATAAATTTTGAAGGGTGCACATGTGGTTCGGATTCCACGTTAAGCAGTAGATCCACGTTTCATATAGCCTCGCTGCTGAACGGGACCTTAAACTCAAACTCAACTCAACGTATAATTTGTTTCATGTTGACCAAAAGTTGCAAATTTTTCGTCGCCTGGTATGAGTTTAAATATTGTCTTGAGGTGAGGAACAAAACCACTTTCACCTCTGCAGTAAAAGAAACGATTGAACGGAAAGTTAGATTGACAGGTTTTAGTGATCAATTTGCCACCAATTTAGATGTATATACATAGTGGGATTAATGATCGATTATCAAATTGTTTAAGTACTTATCGTGGAGTTAAGGAATAAGTGTAATCTTTGCTGTTATTTTATATTTTTGGTCTCCACCAAGATTGCGGCTTTTCGCTGTATTTCGCGGGCTCTATACCTCTTTCCCCTGTAAACTGTTTATTCCATTTGAACAGTGTTGATCATTCTCTGCATTTAATATTGATATTTTCTCCTTTTTCCAAAGTTACTAACTATATAACCGTATTTCACATTTTGTTTACTTCCTAACTGTATTGACTTGCAGTCTAAGTCCATCTGTCTGGTTAATTCCGGGAACTTTTATTCTCTTTCTTGCACTTGCGTTACACTGCAATATTCCCTTTGCATTCTTCTTACTCTAGAGTTAATTTCTGCATGTTTCTAGGTGCATTCACCCTCAAATTTACTTTCTAAAATGTTGTGTTCTTCACTCAATATCTTTTCGTGTATGTATTTCTCTTTATTTGTACAATTTTCTTCTCTTGGGTTTCATTATTTTGTGGAATTTGTTTCTTGTTCTTTTATTTCTACTTTTCCGATCAAATTTTCTCTTCTATTTTTTTGTTTCTTTGTAGTTTTACTTACTTTGATCTTTTGCTTCCCAGTACTTCTCTATGTTTACTTAGTGCGAGTCATTACCACATGCATATGTATTCACTTGAATTTCTTTCTTCATATTGTCAACTTATGTCTGAAGTTGTTATATCAATGTACTTAGTAATATTTTGTTTTGATATTCTTCCCTTTATTATGTCTATCCATTCCTTTTTACAATTTTCACATCTTTAAAATCCTTGTATTTTACTGTTTTCCAATTTTCCATAATTTGCTTTAATTCATTTTAATACTCTTTGCGTTCTATTTTATCAGCAGGTATCCCTATGCAGAGTAAATGAAATTAATCCATATTCAGGGTGCAACCAAACCATTACTCTGTCCCTTATATTTTCACTTCTAATTGCAAAACCTAAATTTTATTTTTATCCATATTCGTAACAAAATTACAGTTAAACTACTTTCTCCTCAACTCTTTACTGTTATTCTATAAACATATAACAATGCTATTCTACTAATGTATTATTAATCTACCTTGTAGAGAAGCAGTAGACTTATGATTATTCGAGAGTCGCTTAACCTAGACTTTGCATTAACCGAGGCGTAAAAAAATGTAGATTACAGTTGCTCTAATAGATGGCGAACGTACGGTACTAGTTATTACTGAACCACTAAGTCCCAAATCTTTGAGCGCAGCCGTCTGTCATTTTATATCGCTATGACATTGCAGCATCATAGAAAGGCTAAAAGATGCACCACTTGCACCAAGAAATTGACCAAAAGATGCAACCAGTGATTTTTGAAAATAATAATGTTTTGTATGGTACCGTATGTATGTATAAAATTACACATAAATTTACCTGTATAAAATTCCACATTGTATTACTACACAATTCCTGTATAACAAAAATTGTTTTGCATTTACAGTAATACCTAATAACAATTGATCCCTGTATCATTAGAGTTTTTGCATATCCGAGGTTGGCTCAGTCCCAGTTAGCTCGAATAATCGATAGTGTACTGTACATGTATTGATTCAATATACTTCCTTTTTAAATACAAAACAAGAGAGATCGTTTCATAGTGTGGCATTAAGACTTCTAAATTATATGAATTCATTACTCAGACTTGAGGTAGTGCTTCTACAGGTAATATTCCTGATTGCAATAGAGTAATAAGATCAAAGATAGAAGCTGTTCCTCGGTTGCTGAGTCCATTTTTCACTATCCTTTACCTTTTTTGTTCTATGGCGATAACGTTGGAAATCAAAAATCGCTTATTCTAGCCACTTCTGGTTTGAAGAGAGGATTAAAGAATGAGATGATACTTATTCTTGGAACGCTGAATCCATTACAAAAAAAAAAAAAAAAAAATCATCTTGATAGCATTTATCATTTTTCCTCTACGGAAATAACTTTTCAAACCGGAAGTAACAGTAAATGTGAACCACTTCCCGTTTCAGTAGAATGTTGTGTATAGTCACATGTTTTCAGACGCTGAAATGTTTGCCAAAAAAACAAAACAAGAAAAAAAAACAGCATTTTGTAATCTGTTAACGTTTCCGTACTATGGCGATAAACGTTAAAACTAAAATGATTAACAACTTTCGGTTTGAATAGAGAACTAACCGAGAAGATAAAACCTATTCTTCACACGTAGACGAGTCATTTTAGCTCAACATTTTGTTAATACTTAAAAAAAAAAAAAACACTTATAAGCATGGGACTGAGATTAGATGCTTTCGGTTGTATTGAACAACATACTAAAAATTTCCAAAACATAAGTGTGCTACGGCCGTCATATTGAAAAATGGCTGCCTAATAAATCAAATTTTTTAAAGTTGTGATCAATAAAGGAAATATCTTATAGGCATGGGGTTATGTGAGTAGATGCATTTTGTAGTAGTGTAGAATATTCAGAAATGCTCCAAAAAGCACAGGTGTGCCATGGCCGCCATATTGAAATCAGGATGTTGTAATGTGAAATAATTAGAAGACGTAAAGAATTCTTTATAAAATGCATTTAGCTATAGTGCATAAAATACAGAAACCCTCTTCTTTACTTCTGGGATATTGCAATATGACAGTCATTTTATTTGTTTAGATCGTCAAGGGTACTGATACATTTTTCTTCTCATCAGCGTCAGTGAAAATTAAATTTTACACTAATATGTTATTATACAAGGTGTTTCATAACAACACCGACAACGTTTGGGAGGTGATTCCTGACACCAAGATAAGACAAAATGTATAGACGAACCTAGGTGCACAAATGCTTCCTTTCGGAGTTATAGGCTGCCGAAAACGTGAAAAAATGAACTTTAAAGGTCCATAGCTCCAAAACTATGGGGCCTACCGTTGTCGGGTCAAGACTTTACTAAGAAACTAATATGTGTTCTATCCAAACATACATGCTTCAAAATCCTGCAATACTTCCGCAACAATTTTTATAGCAATAGTTACTGAGTACTTCATATTATATGCCCGTAACCTAACTGCCTGTACAAAAATTGTTGTGTGAGTACCTTAGGATTCTGAAACATGAATTTTTTGGATAGAGCACGTATTAGTTCCTAAGTAAAGTCTTGACCCGACTAAGGTAGGTTCCATAGTTTCGGAGCTATGGACCTTTAAAGTTCATTTTTTCATGTTTTCGGCAGGCTATAACTCCGAAAGGAAGCATTTGTGCACCCAGGTTGGTCTATACTTTTCGTCTTATTTTGGTGTCAGGAATCGCCTCCCAAATGTTGCCAGTGTTGTTTTGAAACACCCTGTATATATAAATTTCAGTAACCCTTCAGTTTCTGTGCAATTTTCATTTGAAAATTTATAACTTAAAAAAATTTCATTAGAAGTAAAATAAATGAAAAGGAGATGTTTTAACGAATAAAACAAACGCAATCAAGTTATGTCAATCACCACTTTTAGTCTATTTCTTCCTCGTCATCAGATAATAGATTACTTGTATTAGCCTTATTCATACAGGCAAGTCCTTGACAATTTTTGCACATAGCAGAACGTAACAAAACCCGAGTTTTTACAGTAACATTTATTGTAGCATGCCAATTGACATGCATATGAAATAAGGTTCATCAAATTTGGTGGTGCTGGACTCCTTGACAGCAGCAC
>NW_027658181.1:0-10153 GCF_964235325.1 Thermobia domestica
CTGGTAGTCGGTCATAACTTCCAACGGTCATAACGCCCACACAAATGGACAAAACAGCCACACATAGCAACGGTCACAATCCCCACATAAATGGACAAAACCCCCACACAAATGGACAAAACTCCCACATGCAGAAATAGTCACAACTGCCACACAAATGGACAAAATCCCCACACAATCAGACAAATCTCCCACACTCTGAAATGATCCTGGTTGCATGTATTGCCCTTGTACTTTTTAATAACATTTTTTATTCCAATTAAACTGATGTTGCAACTATTCTTCTTGGGCGTCATAAAGAGCCGCAACAAAGACGTGGAATGACGAACATTTCAGAGTGTGGGGGATTTGTCCGATTTTGTGGGGGTTTTGTCCATTTGTGTGGCAGTTGTGACAATTTCTGCATGTGGGGGTTTTGACCATTTGTGTGGGAGTTTTGTCCATTTATGTGGGGATTATGACCGTTGCTATGTGTGGCTGTTTTGTCCATTTGTGTGGGGGTTATGACCGATTGTGTGGGCGTTTTGACATTTCTTGAGTGTGGGGGTTTTGGCTGTGGGGGTTTTGACCGTTCGTGCGTTTGGGAGATTTGTCCATTTGTGTGGGGGTTATGACCGTTTGTGTGGGTGTTTTGACATTTCTTGAGTGTGGGGGTTTTGGCTGTGGGGGTTTTGACCTAGACCCCGTTCTGGCCCCAATTTTTCGACGACACCCCGGACACCAGCCTCACTGTGTGTTCCACAGCTTCACTATGGCAAGGGAATGTTGTTTTAGGATGTTTTCTTCAAGCTGCTGATTCGTTATGTTTCGTGTGATTGGCGGCTCTCTTAGACATTTAGGCCAATTAATCATGTCGTAGTAATTTTCAGCTGTAAAGTTTAATTTTGGAACAATGAAGTCACGTGGGCGGCTTGATCTCGGAGTCTTCTGGCTGCGACACTTTTTATCCATCTCCAGCCTAACGTTCGAATATGCGGATTTTCATATGCTGTCATCGCTATCAGCAGGTTTTCATGATGAGTGTAGTATCCGTTTGTTTGTAGAACAGAATGAACTATGTGTTGTAGATTTTCTTGCAGATAACGTGATAGCTTAACTATGCTAAACAGATGCATGGCGCCCATTTCGCACGAAGGATTTCTCCGTATTGAAAACCAGACGGGATCGTATACTTTAACGATGTACTGGCAAAGTAGACACAAACTTGAACTAGGTTTATCAGTACTGATGTAGTGGCGAAGCATCCTACAATCCAATGTAAGCCAATGTGAATGTGATAATGATCATGGTTTTCTGTTTGCTAGATCGGAAGTACACATTACTGTAGCAACAGCCTTACAAATTTCAAAGAGATAATTCTGGTCGCTACTTAAACCATCTTTTTTTTTTCATTTCAGACACCCATTCAACTGGAATGAGTGTAAGATGAACGTTCACAATCCTTTAATTTCTTTACGATGGGGCCGGAAATTGTGTTGGGTCCGGTCGTCCCACCATCCAGTTCGATAACCAGGTGTCAAAATGGCAACTCGTTGGTATGAAGAAGGCAAATGAGATGCTGCAGTTCCTTTCCTAGGGATCTTTGTATCTGACATATCACGCCGTTATCCCATCCTATGTTCGTGGCTTCACCATCGCTGCCGATTGCCTCAAGAGTTGACACGTCGTACTGGTTCTTCTGTAAAAGCGCCAATATAGAGTCGGCAATATCCTTGCTAGTGCCTGACTTAGGTGTGGCATGATCCAAGTATTCTGCCATAGAACTATGATATGCTTTTCTGTAACCTCTCGTCTTCGTAGTTTGTGGTTAGTTTCTTCTTACACAAGAGTTGCATCATTTTTTCCATCGAAGTAGATACTTGTAATCGCCCGGCCTAGGTGAGCCTTTTCTTTCTGGATCTTCTCACCAAGTTTATCTTTTCTCTTCGTACCTTAGATCTGTCAACAACAAGATTTTTGTCCTTGGCCTTATGAATCTCGCGTCCTGAAGTACGGCAGAAGCGATCAAAACAACCTGTCTGTCTGAAGCTCCAGTTCTAAACGCTGCATCCGCTGTATTTTGAAGACAGATGCGCTTTAGGCTATATTTCATTCTTGGTCGCGCCTCGAAGTCATCCCGACTTGCTTCCTGATTCAACAGCTTCGCTGGACTCCCCTGACGACGCCAGTATCTTTCACCTCTACCTATGCCTAATCCCACTAGTTGATGGACTTGCTTCAACACTTCCAGCGTCTTTCTTGGTTGTCTGTCCCTTAAATCTGCTCACTTTACGGGAAAACACCTTTGACAGAGATTTGCTTGTTCGGACGTCAATGTTACCAATGCTCACTTTCCGTGATGTTCTCTGGTCCAAAAGAAACTTGAATTATCGTTTTGGAATATTGCGTCTCCTCTCACAGTTGCAATCTTCGGCGGTTTTACATTTGCAAGACGCAATATCAAAAAGAGACTTTTCCGCGTGTGCAACAAAACCTGCACGAAGTGTTGCTTCTTGTCCTTGTCGACGGAAATGTTTTTCTTTGGTGCGACACTTATTATAAAATGTTTTCAGCATGTCAAAAACTCTCTTTTCTGAAACCACAGGAATGCTTGCTTTACGCCAAATGTGAACAACTCTTTGTCCAACTAGCTTACAAATGTCAGTCACTGGTAATTTAGTTACACTTTCGTCACCACTTAAACCACTTCGAAACCAATGATAATGTCGCATAACGTCAGCGTACGTGGGTAACTGCACTTCACTCATTTCACTTGGAGTGCCAAATAAGCCTCGTTTCACACTTCCCGCGTTGGTCTGCTATGAGGCTTTTTCTTCATCTTGCTTTCCATTGCTTCCGAACTTGGAAACCAAAGTATACAAAATGTTTCTGAATCGTATCGCACTAAGAAAACTGTAACTTTAGGTACAATGCACAAACTCTCTGTCTTAACAGAAATAGTAGCGAACTAAAACCGTTAAAGCTTAAGCTGCAATAAACTGGCCTGCTGGATTGGTTGGCCGAAGTACGCAATATTTATACCACCGCCAAACTTCGAGCGGGAATATTCTAGAAACGTCGGCGTAGGTTCTGGAGCCAACGAGGCGAGCGGGACAATAAATCTTCTTGTCTTTGAAATCCCTCAATCATGTACAATTCTTTACAAGAAATTCTGTTATAATGGTGTATCAACAGCAGAAATACAACAGTGTCTCTACTCATGACAACAATTCTTTCTGAATTATGATTCACAGCATGAAGTATATCATTCTAGAATCTGCTTCTTCATGCTTCTTTTCAAGATTTTTGAACATTGATCTCGAAGTTTGACTTAAGAGTCTTCTGATCTTTAAAACTACCGGAAACAACAAAAAGAGTTCTGAAGGTGATAATACCAGCAATGCATTATCTACTTATGGTATACTTACTCAGAGAACGATAACATTTCATTTTCCGTGGGACAAATTCCTTTAGCAGCAAGCGCTATTGAATCTGAAGAACTGTTTTTCACAAAGCTCCTCAAGGTTAATGTGAAGATCTGTGATGAAATTAGGCTCCTACTTTTAGGAAAATGCAGCCTGGAGAGATTACCTCCAACTAGTGATGCTCTGAAACAACATATAAAGAGATCCCATTACCAAACAGCAATTTGGGAAACGCTGATAAGTGTGAGATCTATCTACCAAGACCAGAAGACTCGAGGATGATACTTGAAGAACCAAATTCTGAGACCAGGTTTGAATACACTCGAAGATATTCCCAAGATCTGTTTAGAGATTACCATTTGTAGCTGTCATAAACTTGAGTGTGTAAGTTTGAAATACAAATGTAAGAATCGCAGTTTCTTGTGCGCTCCAATGTGTAGTTGAGCATAAAAATTCAATATCAGTTATGAACTGAGTGCTGAAGACTGAATGATGCATTAAAGAAATTACAAATTTTCTTATCTTTTTAGAATATAGGAATGGCATAACATTAAAGAGAACTAATTCTAGAAATCAAATAATTTGTTCTCTTTTGTAGAGATTTCTTAAGTACATGGTTTCCCTCTATTACGTTTCTTATTATAGATTTATTGTATTATAGCAACTGTACGCAATCTTAATAATAGGCAAGTGCTTCTTCCGTAAATAAGATTTTACAGTTTAAAAACTGCTAATTTTTTGTTAGGTATATCTTATTTTTTGCTTTTTTTCTTACCGTTACAGTAAATATTAAGAGGGAAAGGTAGTAATATAGAAAAAAAACGTTGATGGCAAATTGTTCACGATTCTCTCTTGAAGGAAATTTTGAAATCTAGCTCCTGCTCTATTTCGCTCTGTACCATTGTAAGCTTACTACATAAATCGAATGACTTGTAGCAAAAACAGCCATTGTCGAAACAAGATTTTTTTCAGAAAAATGAATAGAAAGCTGCATGTTTGTGTATGTTTTAGAAGGTACCAGAGACACGTATAAAGAAATAGATTTGCAGAGTTTCTCATACTGTGATGTAGAGAAAGCTCTCTTTTCATTCTTCAGAGAAAATTTTGTTTTGACAAGGGTTATTTTTCGAAAAGCTCCTCAATTGATATTAAAAATGGATATTTTTAATTAGATTATAGACAGACTTAACCATCAGGATTATACATTTGCAGACAGACAAGATTATATATATATTAATCATCATAAGCTGCTAATATCTACCATTTGTGGGAAGGTAACTCTTGGGCCGCGCCCTGATCAGTTTCGCACACGACAGAATAAAGTCGCTTATAACTCAGGCACTATTAGTCCTACACTAATATAAGTACAAATTTCTTGAAAGAGTATAAAATGACGAAAAACTTTTAGAGAAAAACATCTTTCCGAATTCGATCTTGGAAAGAATCTTTTTCTGAAAAACTAACGTCACGTGCAACCAATAATGATTAAAAATGAAAATAACAAGAAAACCATTATATTTAGCTTAAAAATGAACTAGGATCAAATTGTAGAAGACAATTCGGCAAACCAAATGAAAATGTTTGGATGCTCGAGCTTCAATACTTACGGAGATATAGTGAATAATAGAAACGGCTAAAATTTCTCCCCCTCCCCTCCCGTGAGTTTTTTTTTTTTTTTTTTTTTTTTTTTTTGCATCCGGCATTTTTGTGATCAGTAATAAGTTTATATTTAAAAAAAATATCGGATACGAAATTGTTACATGATTTGCCCTTAAACTCTACAAAGAAGAGCACTTTTGTCAAGTTGATGCTTAGGCTATTTCAAGTACTTTCGTAATAATGCTTTTCACCTATGGCGGTGATACCGGCTTCGTCCCCCCTCCCGCAAAATCTGAACAAAATGTCATGTGTTACTCAAACTTCATTCACAGTTTTTATACTAATTTACCATTTTACAGTGTTAACAATATTACAACTATGATTACAATTACTAATGATAATAATAATAATAATAATAATACAGTATAACCACGGTTGACCGAACTAAAGTATTGGTTATTTCGGATAACATTTTTTTTGTTGCTGTTCTTGTCATGAACATCTATTACCGGGTCTGTACTATTTTTTATTTGTCTGAGATGTTTTGAAGATCAAATAACTTCAAAACTCTCTTTGTAGGCTGCACTTACGTTCTTTATTAAAGGTAAATTAAGGAGCTCCATAGTCTAGTGGCTCGAACGTTGGGTTCATGTTCATGTGATCCTGGGTTCAATCCTTGGCTGGAGTAGGCCTACTCCAAATTTTCGTGAGGAAAACTAGGGAATGATACACCTGTTGGCGGGAGGGTGATACAATCGACTGATAATCTGTTCGTCACTCAGATGGACGTAGGTCGACCAATCGTTAAAAAGTATGGCGTTGAGGTCCGCTCAGGACTTAAGGTCTGTTACGCCAGTGATTTAGTTTTTAAAAGTTTAATGAGCATTTTTAGGACTACAGTATATCTACATGTAGTTAGTACTGTAATAATTTATCTTTATGTATTAGCCATAGCCTAGCACCGTCTAGTCCTCGCGATTATTCCCGTGCAGTACAGTACATGTTTTTTTGATTTGCGATTTGGATAGTTCGGGTTTCGGTTAACCGGAATTATGCTCTAACTAGTACATCCGCATACAGAGGAAAATTTAAGTAGAATATTTTTATGTACTCACGTAAAATATAGAACTCTAATTGCCAAGAATAAAAAGGAAGCGAAACTTTTCTTGTATCGTCACACTGGAACATGCAACACAAACACATATTACAAAAATAAGGAGAGGTATTTTAAGTATCACTATCACTATATTTCACTTGGAATACAACACAAAATTTTCAAGAACTGTTTACACGATAAGTCTTTGGTTCTTCAGGAGCAAGAATTTTTCTATAATTTTATCCAGATTTTTCTTGTCTATAATTTTGTTTGTTTGTTCAGGTTCGACGCTCAAAATGGCAAGTGCGCGCAATCTCCCTTCTGTCATGGTGCTCTGTAAATAATTCTTGATAACTTTTAATTGTGAAAAACTTATCTCTGCTGCAGCAGTTGTGACAGGAAGTGTGAAGTACAACTGTAAGACAGTAGTCAAGTCCGGCAAACTACTTAGTAAGTATCTGTTTTCTTCAATTAACGACGTTGCAATGTCTCGAATTATTCTCTTGATAGATATTTCCAGGGAAAATAAGCTACTGAATATTAATAATTGATCTAAGAAATTTCCTGAAATGTCGTCACACTTGTCAAGAAAAACTTGAATTTTCTCTGCAATCTGATGACGAGTCAGTTCTTTCAAGCACTTGGGTGACATTCAGACTACTGAATCTGTTTTCAATTTGACTCAAGACAACATCAAGCACAACGTTGAAAACGGATTTTGAATGTCTTTAATGGATCTGTAACTGTAGAGTCAAGAAGAAATTTCGTCATAAAATGTTTTTACTTTTCGTACACGATTTTGTTTCATGTTACACTCTATATTCCAAGTCTTTGCAATTTCATGAGCTTCATTCAGGAATTCTGGAAAATGTTTTCGTTATGTTAGATTGGAATGCGGTCTTTCCAAAAGAATATGAGCTCTTTCAAGATCAACATTTTTACTTTGAGGCAGTTTCGATACAATATTGATGTTTTCCAGAATTTTACTTAGTTAGGGTAAGATGAATCCAAAATTTTGTAGTTGCTTTTTGAGAATCGTTGCTTGTTCTTCCTCTTGGCTTTTTGAGCTCCGCAATTGCATTTTACTCAAATATTTCACTATACATTGAATGTTATTTCTTATGGCCAGTAGATAATGAAAGCGAGATGCCCTTCTTGTGACACACAACTTCTTCGAAGTTATACAACTTTGATTGTCTTCGGCTAATTTCTTTTATTCAATCCTTGCGAACGAGGCAAACTTTCACTTTAAAAAAAAAATCTTGAAGAATATCATAAAACGCTGAATCTCAACTGCGTTTGACACAGTCATTCAAAACAAGATTTAAATTGTGAGCAGCACCATGAATAAACTCAGCATTTGGAACCATTTTCTTTATTCTCATTTATAGACCATTATATTTAGCAGGTATATTCGCTGTGGCATCGTAACAGCCTCTGCACCTATTAACGTCTATTTCGTTTTCTTCAAGAATCGCTATCAGTTTTTGTTCAAATGTTCTACTATCCTAAAAAAGATTGATATGAAGTTTTAACGACCCTTCCGGTAAGTTTTTAAGCATAACATACCTAATGACAATACTTAACTGGTCCTTTTTTTAAAGAAATATCTTGTGTCGTATCTATAGTCACAGAAAAAAAGTTGTTAGCTTTATTTCTGCAGTTATTGTATTCAGTACAGATTCTGACAGCAGTTCTATGATCTAATTTTGAATATCCTGATGCAGATATTTAATATGTGTTTTCTCGTTCGTTATATGAGCTGCTAGTACCTAACGCATCATATCTTGAAATCAAATCAACAATTTTGAGAAAATTTTCACTTACAGGTTCAACTGTTTGTCTCTTCTCTCTGTGACCCCGGAATGGCAACGCACACAACGCCAAAGCCCGCAAAATGTCAACAATACGTGTTAATTTGTTTCTCCGTTCTTCGTATATTTTGAGCATCAATTGTGTCACTTTTCTTCCAGGCGGTATATGTTGCACATGCTTCTAAGTGAGACTTGCTATTTTCTTACTGAGTCCTTTCCAGTCTCGAATAACTCAATTTCCCCATTCACTGCACAAGTCATTCAAGAGCCAATAGGGTTCACAATAGACGGTATCTAAAGTAGGAGAATAACACAACCAGAATCTTTCTATCTTTTGTACAGTTCTTGTTTTAGTAAAGTAAAATTCTTCACTTAAAGATCGATGAGTATGCAGATTTCGCGGAAAAGGTCCTTTGAGTCTACATGGTCAAAGAGTCAGAATAGTTCCTTTTGTTTCTGGTGTAAGTGATTCTTAATATAAACCTCTATCACCACAGGTTAATATATCACTAGTTGCAGGTTTTGAAAAACCGTTTTCATTTTCAAGACATTCGCCTGAAATTGACACATCACTCATACTGTCGTTTGCGGAAACACACACGAACTCTCTGTCTTTGTAACTTGAAGTCACTATATCTTCAGGTTTTTTTTGCTGTGAAGAAGTAACAGAAGAACCCGCTTTATCACTGTCTGTGGGTGTCGAAGTTTTCGTTGTTGTTTAAGAAAACTGCATCGATTTTCCGTAATCATTTGCTGGCCTCTTCCTTCTTCTTATGAAGCTTATTTTCTGAGCCCTGCTTAGGTACTTGCGTTTGTCGGACATCTCACCTGAATAAAACGCTGTTGAAAAAATATATATTGTACTGTACAAAACAGTACAGGCATAGCTGTGTTTCTGATGAAAATCTAAAAGACTCCGTTTAAAATGATGTAACAATACACTTTGAAAGTGCAAGCTCGAATGAGTCCTCGATACTTTCGCTGAATAAAATTCAGTATCCAATTGTAAAAGTCTGCGATAGAAGAAACAAAACAACACAATTTCTGAGTTGTTTGAGAATTTGTGCCGTCAATTTTCATTTTACAAATACAGCTTTGTTGAAGGCTCACATTTCTCTTCCCTTTCCCTGTCCCTCTCCAGCATAACAATTTAAAGTTGGTGTTTTTGCTAAAGCTGATAATATGGACTGGAGGAATGGCGACAAATGTATGAGTAAATCAGAGAGCCTGTCATAAATTTATAAGAGGTTGATTATTGCAATTGCTGACGACACGATAATTTATTGTAACACATAATAATTGTAGTTTAAGGTGCACGATAACGAAAATATGGCATAATAGACTAACATAATAATATGGAAATGTTACACTGGAAAATAAAATCTTTGGAAAATCGCAAAAAGCAATCTGACGTTCATGTTTACAGTGATACCTCATTGTTTAATTTTAATGATTACTTCATTATTTAATTTAGTGAAACTGTTAGAATTAGTTAAAATATATAGGCTGTGAAGAAACGCTTTCAAAATGCATTAAAATTACAAGTGACGTAGAAGGCGCCTTGCTGAGCGAACTTTGTAGGGGCCCCGCATCGCGAGGTGTGCGGGACCCTTATCACCGCCACTGCATTTTACCCCCAGTGTATTGAAATTACCCCCCCCCCCCAAATAAAAATCTGAAATCATCAAATGTGCCTTCCTAAGGTTACAATTTTTATAAATAGTGGTGTATACATAGTTTCAAAGAATAAAGTTAGAATACAAGTACAGAGCTGCAAAAATCTTCGTCCTATCTAGGCGTCAATTCTCAAACCCAATTGGATACATGGACAACCATTTTAGACCTGGGATTTTTCATACCCTGTACAAATATCATCTGATAGTGTTCGTCGGTTTCCTTAAGAAAATTCCCTTCGATTGGAATAAAATTTTCCCTTTTCTTAGGAAATTCTCCCTAGGTTATTGAGTGTCAAAGTCCTATATGACAGAGGTTATGTGATAAGATTAATTTAGCTATTAAAGGAAGTGCATTTATACATTGGGTTTTGCTTCTACTTTTTAATTTTATCCTTCATTTTTTTTAGAAATAAAAATATACATAAATACACCCAACTAACAACAGGTACAAGATGACACTTTGAACAAACACCCATCCCCACCCCCACCTCCCCACACACAAACTTTAGAGTTTTACGTACCACGATTATGCTGGCTAAGCTAAAGGAGACGGTGATGATGAGA
>NW_027658182.1:0-10072 GCF_964235325.1 Thermobia domestica
GGCCCATTTTGACCCACTTCCGATGGCGCACAAAACGTGGAAATAGGCGCACAAAACGGCACAAAACACGCACAAAACGATGTGATGGGAATGACCTCAAAATTCGTTGGTGGCGGAACAGCATAAACTTGTTCCGCCATATTTGGAGGCCCGTTTTGACCCACTTGAGGTGGCGCACAAAACGTAGGAATAGGCGCACAAAACGGCTCAAAACGCGCACAAAACGATGCAAAAGAAACCATCTCGAAATTCGTTAGTGGCGGAACAGTGGGTCACTTTTGACCCACCTTGGAGGCCCATTTTGACCCACTTCCGATGGCGCACAAAACGTGGGAATAGGCGCACAAAACGGCACAAAACACGCACAAAACGATGCAAAAAAACCATCTCGAAATTCGTTAGTGGCGGAAGAGTGGGTCACTTTTGCCCCAACTTGGAGGCCCATTTTGACCCACTTCCGATGGCGCACAAAACGTGGGAATAGGCGCATAAAACGGCACAAAACGGTGCAAAAGAAACCATCTCGAAATTCGTTAGTGGCGGAACATTGGGTCTCTTTTGCCCCACCTTGGAGGCCCATTTTGACCCACTTCCGATGGCGCACAAAACGTGGGAATAGGCGCACAAAACAGCAAAAAACGTGCGCAAAACGATGGAAAAAAAAACATCTCGAAATTCGTTAGTGGCGGAGCAGTGGGTCACTTTTGCCCAACCTTGGAGGCCCATTTTGACCCACTTCCGATGGCGCACAAAACGTGGGAATAGGCGCATAAAACGGCACAAAACGGTGCAAAAGAAACCATCTCGAAATTCGTTAGTGGCGGAACAGTGGGTCACTTTTGCCCCACCTTGGAGGACCATTTTGACCCACTTCAGATGGCGCACAAAACGTGGGAATAGGCGCACAAAACAGCTCAAAACGCGCACAAAACGATGCAAAAGAAACCATCTCCAAATTCGTTAGTGGCGGAACATTGGGTCACTTTTGCCCCACCTTGGAGGCCCATTTGGACCCACTTCAGATGGCGCAAAAAACGTGGGAATAGGCGCACAAAACAGCACAAAACGCGCAAAAAACGATGCAAAAGAAACCATCTCCAAATTCGTTAGTGGCGGAACATTGGGTCACTTTTGCCCCACCTTGGAGGCCCATTTTGACCCACTTCCAATGGCGCACAAAACGTGGGAATAGGCGCACAAAACGGCACAAAACGCGCACAAAACGATGCATAAGAAACCATCTCGAAATTCGTTAGTGGCGGAACATTGGGTCACTTTTGCCCCACCTTGGAAGCCCATTTTGACCCACTTCCGATGGCGCACTAAACGTGGGAATAGGCGCACAAAACAGCAAAAAACGCGCACAAAACGATGCAAAAGAAACCATCTCCAAATTCGTTAGTGGCGGAACATTGGGTCACTTTTGCCCCACCTTGGAAGCCCATTTTGAACCACTTCCGATGGCGCACAAAACGTGGGAGTAGGCGCACAAAACGGCACAAAACGCGCACAAAACGATGCAAAAGAAACCATCTCGAAATTCGTTAGTAGCGGAACAGTGGGTCTCTTTTGCCCCACCTTGGAGGCCCATTTGGACCCACTTCCGATGGCGCACAAAACGTGGGAATAGGCGCACAAAACAGCACAAAACGTGCACAAAACGATGCAAAAAAACCATCTCGAAATTCGTTAGTGGCGGAACAGTGGGTCACTTTTGCCCCACCTTGGAGGCCCATTTTTACCCACTTCCGATGGCGCACAAAACGTGGGAATAGGCGCATAAAACGGCACAAAACGGTGCAAAAGAAACCATCTCGAAATTCGTTAGTGGCGGAACAGTGGGTCTCTTTTGCCCCACCTTGGAGGCCCATTTTGACCCACTTCCGATGGCGTACAAAACGTGGGAATAGGCGCACAAAACAGCACAAAACGTGCACAAAACGATGCAAAAGAAACCATCTCGAAATTCGTTAGTGGCGGAACAGTCGGTCACTTTTGCCCAACCTTGGAGGCCCATTTTGACCCACTTCCGATGGCGCACAAAACGTGGGAATAGGCGCATAAAACGGCACAAAACGGTGCAAAAGAAACCATCTCGAAATTCGTTAGTGGCGGAACAGTGGGTCACTTTTGCCCCACATTGGAAGCCCATTTTGACCCACTTCCGATGGCGCACAAAACGTGGGAATAGGCGCATAAAACGGCACAAAACGCGCACAAAACGATGCAAAAGAAACCATCTCGAAATTCTTTTGTGGCGGAACAGTGGGACTCTTTTGCCCCACCTTGGAGGCCCATTTTGACCCACTTCCGATGGCGCACAAAACGTGGGAATAGGCGCACAAAACAGCACAAAACGTGCACAAAACGATGCAAAAAAAACCATCTCGAAATTCGTTAGTGGCGGAACAGTGGGTCACTTTTGCCCCACCTTGGAGGCCCATTTTGACCCACTTCCGATGGCGCACAAAACGTGGGAATAGGCGCACAAAACGGCACAAAACGCGCACAAAACGATGCAAAAGAAACCATTTCGAAATTCATTGGTGGCAGAACAGTGGGTCACTTTTGCCATACTTTGGAAGCCCATTTGGACCCACTTCCGATGGCGCAAAAAACGTGGGAATAGGCGCATAAAAGGGCACAAAACGCGCACAAATCGATGCAAAAGAAACCATATCGAAATTCATTGGTGGCGGAACAGTGGGTCACTTTTGCCCCACCTTGGAAGCCCATTTTGACCCACTTCCGATGGCGCACAAAACGTGGGAATAGGCGCATAAAACGGCACAAAACGCGCAAAAAACGATGCAAAAGAAACCATCTCGAAATTCGTTAGTGGCGGAACAGTGGGTCACTTTTGCTCCACTTTGGAGGCCCATTTTGACCCACGTCCGATGGCGCACAAAACGTGGGAATAGGCGCACAAAACAGCACAAAACGCGCACAAAACGATGCAAAAGAAACCATCTCGAAATTCGTTAGTGGCGGAACAGTGGGTCACTTTTGCCCCACCTTGGAGGCCCATTTTGACCCACTTCCGATAGCGCACAAAACGTGCTAATAGGCGCCAAAAACGGCACAAAACGCGCACAAAACGATGCAAAAGAAACCATCTCGAAATTCATTGGTGGCGGAACAGTGGGTCACTTTTGCCCCACATTGAAAGCCCATTTTGACCCACTTCCGATGGCGCACAAAACGTGGGAATAGGCGCACAAAACGGCACAAAACGCGCACAAAACGATGCAAAAGAAACCATCTCGAAATTCGTTAGTGGCGGAATATTGGGTCACTTTTGCCCCACCTTGGAGGCCCATTTTGACCCACTTCCGATGGCGCACAAAACGTGGAAATAGGCGCACAAAACAGCACAAAACGCGCACAAAACGATGCAAAAGAAACCATCTCCAAATTCGTTAGTGGCGGAACATTGGGTCACTTTTGCCCCACTTTGGAAGCCCATTTTGACCCACTTCCGATGGCGCACAAAACGTGGGAATAGGCGCATAAAACGGCACAAAACAGTGCAAAAGAAACCATCTCGAAATTCGTTAGTGGCGGAACAGTGGGTCACTTTTGCTCCACCTTGGAGGCCCATTTTGACCCACTTCCGATGGCGCACAAAACGTGGGAATAGGCGCACAAAACAGCACAAAACGCGCACAAAACGATGCAAAAGAAACCATCTCGAAATTCGTTAGTGGCGGAACAGTGTGTCACTTTTGCCCCACCTTGGAGGCCCATTTTGACCCACTTCCGATGGCGCACAAAACGTGGGAATAGGCGCACAAAACGGCACAAAACGCGCACAAAACGATGCAAAAGGAACCATCTCGAAATTCATTGGTGGGGTGGCGGAACAGTGGGTCACTTTTGCCCCACTTTGGAAGCCCATTTTGACCCAATTCCGATGGCGCACAAAACTTGGGAATAGGCGCATAAAACGGCACAAAACAGTGCAAAAGAAACCATCTCGAAATTCGTTAGTGGCGGAACAGTGGGTCACTTTTGCCCCACCTTGGAGGTCCATTTTGACCCACTTCCGATGGCGCACAAAACGTGGGAATAGGCGCATAAAACGGCACAAAACGCGCACAAAACGATGCAAAAAAAACCATCTCGAAATTCGTTAGTGGCGGAACATTGGGTCACTTTTGCCCCACGTTGGAGGCCCATTCTGACCCACTTCCGATTGCGCAGAAAACGTGGGAATAGGCGCACAAAACGGCACAAAACGCGCACAAAACGATGCAAAAGAAACCATCTCGAAATTCGTTAGTGGCGGAACATTGGGTCACTTTTGCCCCACCTTGGAAGCCCATTTTGACCCACTTCCGATGGCGCACAAAACGTGGGAATAGGCGCACAAAACAGCAAAATACGCGCACAAAACGATGCAAAAGAAACCATCTCCAAATTCGTTAGTGGCGGAACATTGGGTCACTTTTGCCCCACCTTGGAGGCCCATTTTGACCCACTTCCAATGGCGCACAAAACGTGGGAATAGGCGCACAAAACAGCACAAAACGCGCACAAAACGATGCATAAGAAACCATCTCGAAATTCGTTAGTGGCGGAACATTGGGTCACTTTTGCCCCACTTTGGAAGCCCATTTTGACCCACTTCCGATGGCGCACAAAACGTGGGAATAGGCGCACAAAACAGCAAAAAACGCGCACAAAACGATGCAAAAGAAACCATCTCCAAATTCGTTAGTGGCGGAACATTGGGTCACTTTTGCCCCACCTTGGAAGCCCATTTTGAACCACTTCCGATGGCGCACAAAACGTGGGAGTAGGCGCACAAAACGGCACAAAACGCGCACAAAACGATGCAAAAGAAACCATCTCGAAATTCGTTAGTAGCGGAACAGTGGGTCTCTTTTGCCCCACCTTGGAGGCCCATTTGGACCCACTTCCGATGGCGCACAAAACGTGGGAATAGGCGCACAAAACAGCACAAAACGTGCACAAAACGATGCAAAAAAACCATCTCGAAATTCGTTAGTGGCGGAACAGTGGGTCACTTTTGCCCCACCTTGGAGGCCCATTTTTACCCACTTCCGATGGCGCACAAAACGTGGGAATAGGCGCATAAAACGGCACAAAACGGTGCAAAAGAAACCATCTCGAAATTCGTTAGTGGCGGAACAGTGGGTCTCTTTTGCCCCACCTTGGAGGCCCATTTTGACCCACTTCCGATGGCGTACAAAACGTGGGAATAGGCGCACAAAACAGCACAAAACGTGCACAAAACGATGCAAAAGAAATTATCTCGAAATTCGTTAGTGGCGGAACAGTCGGTCACTTTTGCCCAACCTTGGAGGCCCATTTTGACCCACTTCCGATGGCGCACAAAACGTGGGAATAGGCGCATAAAACGGCACAAAACGGTGCAAAAGAAACCATCTCGAAATTCGTTAGTGGCGGAACAGTGGGTCACTTTTGCCCCACATTGGAAGCCCATTTTGACCCACTTCCGATGGCGCACAAAACGTGGGAATAGGCGCATAAAACGGCACAAAACGCGCACAAAACGATGCAAAAGAAACCATCTCGAAATTCTTTTGTGGCGGAACAGTGGGACTCTTTTGCCCCACCTTGGAGGCCCATTTTGACCCACTTCCGATGGCGCACAAAACGTGGGAATAGGCGCACAAAACAGCACAAAACGTGCACAAAACGATGGAAAAAAAACCATCTCGAAATTCGTTAGTGGCGGAACAGTGGGTCACTTTTGCCCCACCTTGGAGGCCCATTTTGACCCACTTCCGATGGCGCACAAAACGTGGGAATAGGCGCACAAAACGGCACAAAACGCGCACAAAACGATGCAAAAGAAACCATTTCGAAATTCATTGGTGGCAGAACAGTGGGTCACTTTTGCCATACTTTGGAAGCCCATTTGGACCCACTTCCGATGGCGCAAAAAACGTGGGAATAGGCGCATAAAAGGGCACAAAACGCGCACAAATCGATGCAAAAGAAACCATATCGAAATTCATTGGTGGCGGAACAGTGGGTCACTTTTGCCCCACCTTGGAAGCCCATTTTGACCCACTTCCGATGGCGCACAAAACGTGGGAATAGGCGCATAAAACGGCACAAAACGCGCAAAAAACGATGCAAAAGAAACCATCTCGAAATTCGTTAGTGGCGGAACAGTGGGTCACTTTTGCTCCACTTTGGAGGCCCATTTTGACCCACGTCCGATGGCGCACAAAACGTGGGAATAGGCGCACAAAACAGCACAAAACGCGCACAAAACGATGCAAAAGAAACCATCTCGAAATTCGTTAGTGGCGGAACAGTGGGTCACTTTTGCCCCACCTTGGAGGCCCATTTTGACCCACTTCCGATAGCGCACAAAACGTGCTAATAGGCGCCAAAAACGGCACAAAACGCGCACAAAACGATGCAAAAGAAACCATCTCGAAATTCATTGGTGGCGGAACAGTGGGTCACTTTTGCCCCACATTGATAGCCCATTTTGACCCACTTCCGATGGCGCACAAAACGTGGGAATAGGCGCACAAAACGGCACAAAACGCGCACAAAACGATGCAAAAGAAACCCTCTCGAAATTCGTTAGTGGCGGAATATTGGGTCACTTTTGCCCCACCTTGGAGGCCCATTTTGACCCACTTCAGATGGCGCACAAAACGTGGAAATAGGCGCACAAAACAGCACAAAACGCGCACAAAACGATGCAAAAGAAACCATCTCCAAATTCGTTAGTGGCGGAACATTGGGTCACTTTTGCCCCACTTTGGAAGCCCATTTTGACCCACTTCCGATGGCGCACAAAACGTGGGAATAGGCGCATAAAACGGCACAAAACAGTGCAAAAGAAACCATCTCGAAATTCGTTAGTGGCGGAACAGTGGGTCACTTTTGCTCCACCTTGGAGGCCCATTTTGACCCACTTCCGATGGCGCACAAAACGTGGGAATAGGCGCACAAAACAGCACAAAACGCGCACAAAACGATGCAAAAGAAACCATCTCGAAATTCGTTAGTGGCGGAACAGTGTGTCACTTTTGCCCCACCTTGGAGGCCCATTTTGACCCACTTCCGATGGCGCACAAAACGTGGGAATAGGCGCACAAAACGGCACAAAACGCGCACAAAACGATGCAAAAGAAACCATCTCGAAATTCATTGGTGGGGTGGCGGAACATTGGGTCACTTTTGCCCCACTTTGGAAGCCCATTTTGACCCAATTCCGATGGCGCACAAAACTTGGGAATAGGCGCATAAAACGGCACAAAACAGTGCAAAAGAAACCATCTCGAAATTCGTTAGTGGCGGAACAGTGGGTCACTTTTGCCCCACCTTGGAGGTCCATTTTGACCCACTTCCGATGGCGCACAAAACGTGGGAATAGGCGCATAAAACGGCACAAAACGCGCACAAAACGATGCAAAAAAAACCATCTCGAAATTCGTTAGTGGCGGAACATTGGGTCACTTTTGCCCCACGTTGGAGGCCCATTCTGACCCACTTCCGATTGCGCAGAAAACGTGGGAATAGGCGCACAAAACGGCACAAAACGCGCACAAAACGATGCAAAAGAAACCATCTCGAAATTCGTTAGTGGCGGAACAGTGTTTCACTTTTGCCCCACCTTGGAGGCCCATTTTGACCCACTTCCGATGGCGCACAAAACGTGGGAATAGGCGCACAAAACGGCACAAAACGCGCACAAAACGATGCAAAAGAAACAATCTCGAAATTCTTTTGTGGCGGAACAGTGGGTCTCTTTTGCCCCACCTTGGAGGCCCATTTTGACCCACTTCCGATGGCGCACAAAACGTGGGAATAGGCGCACAAAACAGCACAAAACGTGCACAAAACGATGCAAAAAAAACCATCTCGAAATTCGTTAGTGGCGGAACAGTGGGTCACTTTTGCCCCACATTGGAAGCCCATTTTGACCCACTTCCGATGGCGCACAAAACGTGGGAATAGGCGCATAAAACGGCAAAAAACGCGCACAAAACGATGCAAAAGAAACCATCTCGAAATTCGTTAGTGGCGGAACAGTGGGTCACTTTTGCCCCACCTTGGAGGCCCATTTTGACCCACTTCCGATGGCGCACAAAACGTGGGAATAGGCGCACAAAACGGAACAAAACGCGCACAAAACGATGCAAAAGAAGCCATCTCGAAATCGTTAGTGGCGGAATATTGGGTCATTTTTGCCCCACCTTGGAGGCCCGTTTTGACCTACCTCCGGCGGCGCACAAAACGTGGGAATAGGCGCATAAAAGGGCACAAAACGCGCACAAATCGATGCAAAAGAAACCATATCGAAATTCATTGGTGGCGGAACAGTGGGTCACTTTTGCCCCACCTTGGAAGCCCATTTTGACCCACTTCCGATGGCGCACAAAACGTGGGAATAGGCGCATAAAACGGCACAAAACGCGCAAAAAACGATGCAAAAGAAACCATCTCGAAATTCGTTAGTGGCGGAACAGTGGGTCACTTTTGCTCCACTTTGGAGGCCCATTTTGACCCACGTCCGATGGCGCACAAAACGTGGGAATAGGCGCACAAAACAGCACAAAACGCGCACAAAACGATGCAAAAGAAACCATCTCGAAATTCGTTAGTGGCGGAACAGTGGCCCACCTTGGAGGCCGATTTTGACCCACTTCCGATGGCGCACAAAACGTGGGATTAGGCGCACAAAACAGCACAAAACGCGCACAAAACGATGCAAAAGAAACCATCTCGAAATTCATTGGTGGCGGAACAGTGGGTCACTTTTGCACCACTTTGGAAGCCCATTTTCACCCACTTCCGATGGCGCACAAAACGTGGGAATAGGCGCATAAAACGGCACAAAACAGTGCAAAAGAAACCATCTCGAAATTCGTTAGTGGCGGAACAGTGGGTCACTTTTGCTCCACCTTGGAGGCCCATTTTGACCCACTTCCGATGGCGCATAAAACGTGGGAATAGGCGCACAAAACAGCACAAAACGCGCACAAAACGATGCAAAAGAAACCATCTCGAAATTTCTTAGTGGCGGAACAGTGGGTCACTTTTGCCCCACCTTGGAGGCCCATTTTGACCCACTTCCGATGGCGCACAAAACGTGGGAATAGGCGCACAAAACGGCACAGAACGCGCACAAAACGATGCAAAAGAAGCCATCTCGAAATCGTTAGTGGCGGAATATTGGGTCATTTTTGCCCCACCTTGGAGGCCCGTTTTGACCTACTTCCGGCGGCGCACAAAACGTTTGAATAGGCGCACAAAACGCCACAAAACGCGCACAAATCGATGCAAAAGAAACCATCTCGAAATTCATTGGTGGCGGAACAGTGGGTCACTTTTGCCCCACCTTGGAGGCCCATTTTGACCCACTTCCGATGGCGCACAAAACGTGGGAATAGGCGCACAAAACGGCACAAAACGCGCACAAAACGATGCAAAAGAAACCATCTCGAAATTCATTGGTGGCGGAACAGTGGGTCACTTTTGCTCCACCTTGGAAGCCCATTTTGACCTACTTCCGATGGTGCACAAAACGTGGGAATAGACGCATAAAACGGCACAAAACGGTGCAAAAGAAACCATCTCGAAATTCGTTAGTGGCGGAACAGTGGGTCACTTTTGCCCCACCTTGGAGGCCGATTTGGACCCACTTCCGATGGCCCACAAAACGTGGGAATAGGCGCACAAAACAGCACAAAACGCGCACAAAACGATGCAAAAGAAACCATCTCGAAATTCATTGGTGGCGGAACAGTGGGTCACTTTTGCCCCACTTTGGAGGCCCATTTTGACCCACTTCCGATGGCGCACAAAACGTGGGAATAGGCGCACAAAACGGCACAAAACGCGCACAAAACGATGCAAAAGAAACCATCTCGAAATTCATTGGTGGCGGAACAGTGGGTCACTTTTGCCCCACTTTGGAATCCCATTTTGACCCACTTCCGATGGCGCACAAAACGTGGGAATAGGCGCATAAAACGGCACAAAACGCGCACAAAACGATGCAAAAAAAACATCTCGAAATTCGTTAGTGGCGGAACATTGGGTCACTTTTGCC